>NC_045606.1:67778676-68084509 GCF_009762305.2 Zalophus californianus | reverse complement strand
TTAAATTTTGAGATACAGTTTCTTCTAACAGATCAAAATATACCCTAAATCTCTAGTGTATGGCTTTGTTCTAGTCTCCTGCCTGATCACATTCTCTCCCCTTTATTTTCTTTCCTTTTTTTTTAAAAATCCTCTTCTTTCTTTTTTCAAACAACTTATCAATGACTTTTATAAAATTTTTTATATTTTTCATCTTTACAGTCATATTCCATCCCTTCATCATATCAACCCTTATTTGGTACATATATAAGTCTTTCTTTCTTTAAAATTTGGGAGGCACTTTCTTCTAACAGACCAAAATACTCCCAAAATCTGGTGTGTGGCACTGATCTATTCACCAGCCTGATCATATATGATCATATTCTATTTTTTTTGTATTCTTCTGTTTTTGTTTGTTTTTATCTTTTTCTTTTCCTTTTTCATTTGTTTTTCTCTTTTTTCTTTCTTTCCCTTTCTTTTCTCCTGGTTTCAGGTCTTTTCTGATTTGTTTAGAGCATATTTGCTGGGGACGTTGTTACCCTGTTAGCATTTTGTTCTCTCATTCATCTATTCTCCTCTGGACAAAATGACAAGATGGAAAAAAAACACGTCAGTAAAAAGAACAAGAGGTAGTACCATCTGCCAGGGACCTACTCAATATGGACATTAGTACGATGTCAGACCTAGAGTTCAGAATCACGATTTTAAAGATACTAGCTGGGCTTGAAAAAAGCACGGAAGTTATTAGAGAAACCCTTTCTGGGGAAATAAAAGAACTGAAATCTAACCAAGTTAAAATCAAAAAGGCTATTCATGAGGTGCAATCAAAAATGGGGGCACTAACTGCTAGGATAAATGAGACAGAAGAGAGAATCAGTGACATAGAAGACCAAATGATGGAAAATAAAGAAACAGAAAAAGAGATAAACAACTACTGGATCAGGAGGGCAGAATTCGAGAGAGAAGCAATACCACAAGATGCAACAACATTAGAATAATTGGAATCCCAGAAGAAAAGAAAGAGAGAGAGGGGCAGAAGGTATATTGGAGCAAATTATAACAGAGAACTTCCCCAATGTAGGGAAGGAAACAGGCATCAAAATCCAGGAGGCACAGAGAACCCCTCTCAAAATCAATAAAAATAGGTCAACACCCCAATATCTAATAGTAAAACTTACGAGTCTCAGAGACAAAGAGAAAATCCTGAAAGCGGCTCGGGAGAAGAGATACATACCTATAATGGTAGAAACATTAGATTGGCAACAAGCCTATCCACAGAGACCTGGCAGGCCAGAAGGGACTGGTACAATATCTTCAGAGCACTAAACGAGAAAAATATGCAGCCAAGAATACTATATCCAGCTAGGCTGTCATTGAAAATAGAAGGAGAGATAAAAAGCTTCCAGGACAAACAAACACTAAAGGAATTTGCAAACATGAAACCAGCCCTAAAAGAAATATTGAAAGGGGTCCTCTAAGCAAAGAGAGAGCCTAAAAGCAGCATAGACCAGAAAGGAACACAGACGAAATACAGTAACAGTCACCTTACAGGCAATACAATGGCACTAAATTCATATTTTTCAATAGTTACCCTGACTGTAGATGGGCTAAATTCCCCAATCAAAAGACACGGGCTATGAGATTGGATTAAGAAACAAGACCCATCGATATGCTGTCTGCAAGAGACTCATTTTAGACCCAAAGACACCCCACATTGAAAGTGAAGTGGTGGAAAACCATTTACCATGTTAATGGACACCAAAAGAAAGCTGGGGTGGCAATCCTTATATCAGACAAATTAGATTTTAAAACAAAGATTGTAATAAGAGATGAGGAAGGACACCATACCCTCCTTAAAGGGTCTATCCAACAAGAAGAGCTAACAATTGTAAATATCTATGCCCCTAACATGGGAGCAGCCAAGTATATAAGGCAATTAATAACAAAAGTAAAGAAACGCACGGACAACAATACAATAATAGTGGGGGACTTTAACACCCCCCCCGACTGAAATGGACAAATCATCTAAGCAAAAGATCAAGAAGGAAATAAAGACCTTAAATGACACACTGGACTAAATGGACTTCACTGACATATTCAGAACATTCCATCCCAAAGCACGGAATACATATTCTTCTCTAATGCCCATGGAACATTCCCCAGAATAGATCACATCCTAGGTCACAAATTAGGTCTCAACAGGTACCAAAAGATTGGGATTATTCCCTGCATATTTTCAGACCACAGCTTTGAAACTAGAACTCAATCACAAGAGGAAAGTTGGAAGCAACTCAAATATATGGAGGCTAAAGGGCATCTTACTAAAGAATGAATGGGTCAACCAGGAAATTAAAGAAGAATTAAAAAAATTCATGGAAACAAATGAAAATAAAAATACAACTGTTCAAAATCTTTAGGATGCAGCAAAGGCAGTCCTAAGAGGAAAGTATATAGCAATACAAGCCTTTCTCAAGAAACAAGAAAGGTCTCCAATACACAACCTAACCCTACACCTAAAGGAGCTAGAGAAAAGACAGCAAATCAAGCCTAAACCCAGCAGGAGAAGAGAAATAATAAAGATCAGAGCAGAAATCAATGAAATAAAAACCAAAAGAACAGTAGAACAGACCAACGAAATTAGGACCTGATTCTTTGAAAGAATTAACAGGATTGATAAACCCCTGGCTAGATTTATCAAAAAGAAAAGAGACATGACCCAAATCAACAAAATCATGAATGAAAGAGGAGAGATCACAACCAACGCCAAAGAAATACAAACAATTATAAGAACATATTATGAGCAACTCTATGCCAGCAAATTAGATAACCTGGAAGAAATGGGTGCATTCCTAGAGATGTATCAACTATCAAAACTGAACTAGGAAGAAAGATAAAACCTGAACAGACCTATAACGACTAAGGAAATTGAAGCAGTCATCAAAAATCTCCCAACAAACAAGAGCCCAGGGCCAGATGGCTTCCCAGGGGAATTCTACCAAAAATTTAAAGACGAATTAATACCTATTCTCCTGAAACTGTTCCAAAAAATAGAAATGGAAGGAAAACTTCCAAATTCGTTTTATGAGGCCACCATTACCTTGATTCCAAAACCAGACAAAGACCCCATCAAAAAGGGGAATTACAGACCAATATCCTTGATTAACATGGCTGCAAAAATTCTCACCAAAATACTAGCCAATAGGATCCAACAGTACATTAAAAGGATTATTCACCACCACCAAGTGGGATTTATCCCTGGGCTGCAAGTTTGGTTCAACATTTGCAAATGAATCAATGTGATACAATACATTAACAAAAGAAAGAACAAGAATCCCACATGATCCTTTCAATAGATGGAGATAAAGCATTTGACAAAGTACAGCATCCTTTCTTGATGAAAACTCTTCAGAGTATAGGGATAGAGGGTACAAACCTCAATATCATAAAAACCATCTATGAAAAATCTACAGCGAATATCATTCTCAATGCTGAAAAACTGAGAGCTTTCCCCCTAAGGTCAGGAATACGGCAGGGATGTCCACTATCACCACTGCTGTTCAACATAGTACTAGAAGTCCTAGCCTCAGCTATCAGACAACAAAAAGAAATCAAAGGTATCCGAATCGGCAAAGAAGAAGTCAAATTCTCACTGTTTGCAGATAATATGATACTTTATGTGGAAAACCCAAAAGACTCCACCCCAAAACTGCTAGAACTCATACAGGAATTCAGTAAAGTGGCAGGATATAAAATCAATGCACAGAAATCAGTGGCATTCCCATACACCAGCAACTAGACAAAAGAGAGAGAAATTAAGGAGTCAATCCCATTTACAATTGCACCCAAAACCATAAGATACCTAGGAATAAATGTAACCAAAGAGGCAAAGGATCTGTTCTCAGAAAACTATAAAATACTCATGAAAGAAATTGAGGAAGACACAAAGAAATGGAAAAACGTTCCATGCTCATAGATTGGAAGAACAAACATTGTGAAGATATCAATGCTACCTAGAGCAATCTACACATTCAATGCAATCCCCATCAAAATACCATTCACCTTTTTCAAAGAAATGGAACAAATAATCCTAAAATTTGTATGGAACCAGAAGAGACCCCGAATAGCCAGAGGAATGTTGAAAAAGAAAAGCTAAGCTGGCAGCATCACAATTCTGGACTTCCAGCTCTATTACAAAGCTGTCATCATCAAGACAGTATGGTATTGGCACAAAAACAGACACATAGATCAGTGGAACAGAATCGAGAGCCCAGAAATGGACCCTCAACTCTATGGTCAACTAATCTTTGACAAAGCAGGAAAGAATGTCCAATGGCAAAAAGACAGTCTCTTCAACAAATGGTGTTGGGAAAATTGGAGAGCCACATGCAGAAGAATGAAACTGGACCATTTCCTTACACCACACACAAAATAGACTCCAAATGGTTGAAAGACCTAGACGTGAGACAGGAGTCCATCAAAATCCTAAAGGAGAACACAGGCAGCAACCTCTTCTACTTCAGCTGCAGCAACTTCTTCCTAGAAACATCGCCAAAGGCAAGGGAAGCAAGGGCAAAAATGAACTACTGGGATTTCATCAAGATAAAAAGCTTTTGTACAGCAAAAGAAACAGTCAACAAAACTAAAAGACAACCGACAGAATGGGAGAAATTATTTGCAAATGACATATCAGATAAAAGGGTAGTATCCAAAATCTATAAAGAACTTATCAAACTCAACACCCAAAGAACAAATAATCCAATCAAGAAATGGGCAGAAGACATGAACAGACATTTCTGCAAAGAAGACATCCAAATGGCCAACAGACACATGAAAAAGTGTTCAACATCGCTTGGCATCAGGGAAATCCAAATCAAAACCTCAATGAGCTACCACCTTACACCAGTCAGAATGGCTAAAATTAACAAGTCAGGAAACGACAGATGTTGGCGGGGATGTGGAGAAAGGGGAACCCTCCTACACTGTTGTTGGGAATGCAAGCTGGTGCGGCCACCCTGGAAAACAGTATGGAGGTCCCTCAAAAAGTTGAAAATATAGCTACTGTACGATCCAGCAATTGCACTACTGGGTATTTACCGCAAATATACAAATGTTGGGATCTGAAGGGGTACGTGCACCCCAGCAATGTCCACAATAGCCAAACTGTGCAAAGAGCCAAGATGTCCATTGACAGATGAATGGATAAAGAAGGTGTGGTATATATACACAATGGAATATTACGCAGCCATCAAAAGGAATGAGATCTTGCCATTTGCAACAACGTGGATGGAACTGGAGGGTGTTATGCTGAGTGAAATAAGTCAATCAGAAAAAGACACGTATCATATGACCTCACTGATGTGAGGAATTCTTAATCTCAGGAAACAAACCGAGGGTTGCTGGAGTGTTGGGGGTTAGGAGGAATGGGGTGGCTGGGTCATAGACATTGGGGAGCGTATGTGCTATGGGGAGCACTGTTAATTGTGCAAGACTGTTGAATCACAGATCTGTACCTCTGAAACAAATAATACAATATATGTTAAGAAAAAAAAAAGAAGATAGCAGGAGGAGCAGAATGAAGGGAGGGAAATCGGAGGGGGAGATGAACAATGAGAGGAGATGGACTGTGAAAAACAAACTGAAGGTTCTAGAGGGGAGGGGGGTGGGGATGGGTTAGCCTGGTGATGGGTATTAAAGAGGGCACGTTCTGCATGGAGCTCTGGGTGTTTTTCACAAACAAGAATCATGGAACACTACATCAAAAACTAATGATGTAATGTATGGTGATTAACATAACTAAAAAAAATTTAAAGAAAAAAAAGAAGAAGATAGGAGGAAGGGAAATTGAAGGGGGGGAAATCGGAGGGGGAGATGAACCATGAGAGACTATGGACTGTGAGAAACAATCTGAGGGTTCTAGAGGGGAGGGGGGTGGGGGATGGTTTAGCCTGTTGATGGGTATTAAAGAGGGCAAGTTCTGCGTGGAGCACTGGGTGTTTTGCATAAACAAGAATCATGGAACACTACATCAAAAACTAATGATGTAATGTATGGTGATTAACATAACTAAAAAAAATTTAAAGGAAAAAAAGAAGAAGATAGGAGGAAGGGAAATTGAAAGGGGGAAATCGGAGGGGGAGATGAACCATGAAAGACTATTGGCTGTGAGAAACAAACTGAGGGTTCTAGAGGGGAGGGGGTGGGGGGATGGGTTAGCCTGTTGATGGGTATTAAAGAGGGCACGTACTGCATGGAGCACTGGGTGTTATACCCAAACAGTGAATCATGGAACACTACATCAATAACTAATGATGTAATGTATGATGATTAACAAAACATAATAAAAAAATGAAAAGTACCGTTCAAGAAAAAAAAACTTAGCATTTTTCTCAACTTATCTAAAATTCCTCTGACATTCTAGTCAAAGTTTGGAGAAAAGGACTTGGGAGCAACACACTTTATCCCCTTCTGCTTTTCTCTCCATTCTCCATGCCATAGCCTCTGCATTAAATATGGTTAATTTTCTCTAATTTTTCCTTCTCTTCCTATGTTATTTTCTCTCATGTCCTGGCCATCAAAGGTGGAAGGGAAATTATATCTCTGTACATTACGTGAGCCGTTCTATAATTGGACTCCTTATAACTTGATTCTTAATACAATGAACTTAGAATAGTCTCTCCGTATAATACCTGGCTTTCAAGCTTGGTGTTTTGCTGTAAAATTCTATTTTGGAAGTTAGAAGCTGAAAAGGTTCTCACTGAATTCTTGCCATAACACTTAGTTCTAGCACCCCCATTCCCATCCTCTATCCCCACCAACAACCCCCCCACCCCTTTCCCCCACCCACACTCACAACCTCCAGGCAGAAGGATACCTTATTCTCACTGTAGAAGAACATGTATGAAAAAAGGCAAAAGAGAAAAGTATGTTAATATGTTTCAATGCATTACATTCGTTTCCTTGGTGTACATGTAACAGGCTGTTATTAAGCAAGACTTTTCTATAATGCTAAAATTACCTGGTAGGATCAAAAATTGTGGACAAAGCAGCTTCAAGTACTTCACTTTCCAAAGAGACACACCAATGAGAGGTGTCAGAAACCTCCCTTGGAGTTTATTAAGAGATAACTAAGTAAGCTCTACTACTCCAACCACTTCACTAGCTCCTCTCTTCAACTGCCCCAAGTCCTACTCTGTATAAGTAGAAGAATAAACAAAAATAAGTAAGTAATTATTGGAGTTGAAAGAGTCATCAGGAGTGCAGGCTCCACAAGTAACAGGGAGTGTTCATCACAGTGAAATTAGTCCCATTTCATCTCCCCCTTTCTGGCCCATAGGTAGACAACACTTTCATGCTAATTCCCAGGTGCAGGAATGAGGGGCTGGGGTATTTGAGCAGACCACACATCTCTCACTCTATGGTGAGGGAGTGGAAAGAATGCAAAGATCAAAGTGCACTCTCTTCTCATGCCTTACATCTGAAACACGGCTAAAGATGAAGCCAAGAAAGTGCTTTACATGGGATAGGAGACAGGAGTTTTCAACTAGAGAAGACAGCAGTCTATTTTTGTTGTTGCTTCTTGTTGTTTATTTGCTTTAGTAACTGGAAGTGACCAGAAAGTTTTGGAATCTACTCAAGTTTTTGTTAAAGAATTCAGCAACATAGTCTACAAGATAGACAGTAATAGAGGAAAAATTAAAGATTTCATGTTACTACTCCACTATGTTTGGGCTACTGAATAAAATGGCACAAAACTCAAAGGACTTAAGGAATATATAGTGATATGGTAACAGATATTAATTCTTGCTGGGAAAATTATGAGATTATTTTTGTTTTTATAAAAGATTCAAAAAGTATAAATGTGTTCTATAACAAATTTTCAAAGCCAGAATAAAGCTCCACTCTTCCCAAAAAATGAACAAATGGGTAAAAGTGTTATATGTGTATCAAGAATTGTATTTAAGGTATATTGCTTATGAGTTAGTATTCTACTCAATTCTCAAGACAAAGAGCAGTGGTAATCACAACTGTCACTGTACATTTAGAAATTAGTTTCTGAACACCAAAGTGAAAAACAAAATCATAGGACTGATTAGAACCCTGGTTGTAGAAGAAGAGAAATAAAAAGGGGTTGCAACCCTTCCCCTTACATCCTTGAGACCTGCTGGATTTCCTTAAAATGTAAGATAATCCACTTAAAGGGGGACCTGAGGCTCAATAGAGCTCCAAATACTGCTGGACACAGACACTTCCTATCTCCTCATGCTAGGATGAGGAGTCTTCAAAGGTTTTCTTATCTTGGGCCCACCAGGTGCCTGTGAGTAAAAAACTCATGGCCACCAGAAGCCTCTACAACCCTTTCAGGAAGAAGGTCATTAATGCAATGTTTTCATGGAATGGGATCATTCCCTGAGATCAAAGTACATTTCTGTTTTCATAATTGAAGGGACTCTCCTTGATATTCTAACTACCACAGACCAGAAAGTATTAAGTGAGATCAAGTAAAATTTTGATCATCTTAATTCCAAGGACATTACTTCCTGAATTATTATTTTTTGGATATATTATTATTTTCTGGGATATGGTCTTTCCAGATGGATTATTATTTATCAAATATTTTAATGTAGCAATGTTATCCCTTTAGTAGATCTTATACTACCATGCAGGGCAAATAGGGTGGAGAAGGAAACTAGATTAATGACTGAATTATTATTTTATCTTTAGCTCAAAAAATACTTCAGACAAAGCTATTGAAAACTCAAAGCCAAATTAACATGTGATTTACTCTTTTCTTCTTCATTTGACATTCATGTCTCTTTCCTTTAGTCATTCTTATTCTGTAAGAGCTAATTCTGGGTCACTAAAGGAAAGAGATTTCCGGCTCTTAATTCTACAAAACATAATCTGATGTTGAAAAGAAAATTTTCATTTTTAAAAGATATAAGGAAAGAAAACACAGTTTCACTAGCACTAGCAGTTTTTTTAAATTTTTTTATTAACATATAATGTATTATTTAAGAGGTACAGGTCTGTGATTCATCAGTCTTACACAATTCACAGTGCTCACTATAGTACATACCCTCCCCAATGTCCTTCACCCAGCCACCACAACCCTCCCACCTCCCTCCACTTCAACAACCCTCAGTTTGTTTCCTGAGATTAAGAGTCTCTTATGGTTTGTCTCCATCTCTGGTTTCATCTTGTTTCATTTTTCCCTCCCTTCCCCTATTATCCTCTGTCTTGTTTCTCAAATTCCTCATATCAGTGAGATCATATGATAATTGTCTTTCTCTGATGGACTTATTTCGCTTAGCATAATACCCTCTAGTTCCATCCACGACGTTGCAAATGGCAAGATTTGATTTTTTGATGGCTGCATAATATTCCACTGTGTGTATATATGTATATATATATATATATATATATATATATATACATACCACCTATTCTATACCCATTCATCTATTGATGGACATCTTGGCTCTTTCCATAGTTTGGCTATTGTAGACATTGCTGTTATAAACATTGGGGTGCATGTGCTCCTTTGGATCACGACATTTGTATCTTTGGGGTAAATACCCAGTTGTGAAATTCCTGGGTCATAAGGTAGCTCTGTTTTCAACTTTTTGAGGAACCTCCATACTGTTTTCCAGGGTGGCCGCACCAGCTTGCATTCCCACCAACAGTGTAAGAGGGTTCCCTTTTCTCTGCATCCTCGCCAACATTGGTCATTTCCTGACTTGTTAATTTTAGCCATTCTGACTGCTGTGAGGTGGTAGCTCATTGAGGTTTTGATTTGGATTTCCCTGATGCCAAGTGATGTTGAACACTTTTTCATGTGTCTGTTGGCCATTTGGATGTCTTCTTTGCAGAAATGTCTGTTCATGTCCTCTGCCCATTTCTTGATTGGATTATTTGTTCTTTGAGTGTTGAGTTTGATGAGTTCTTTCTCAATTTTGGATACAAGCCTTTTATCTGATATGTCATTTGCAAATATCTTCTCCCATTCTGTCGGTTGTCTTTTGGTTTTGTGGACTGTTTCCAATGCTGTGCAAAAGCTTTTTATCTTGATGAAATCCCAAGAGTTCATTTTTGCCCTTGCTTCCCTTGCCTTTGGCGATGTGTCTAGGAAGAAGTTGCTGCAGCTGAGGTCGAAGAGGTTGCTGCCTGTGTTCTCCTCAAAGATGTTGATGGATTCCTGTCTCACATTTAGGTCTTTCAACCATTTGGAGTCTATTTTTGTGTGTGGTGTAAGGAAATGGTCCAGTTTCATTCTTCTGCATGTGGCTCTCCAGTTTCCCAACACCATTTGTTGAAGAGACTGTATTTTTTTCATTGGACATTCTTTCCTGCTTTGTCAAAGATTAGTTGACCACAGACTTGAGGGTCAATTTCTGGGCTCTCTCTTCTGTTCCACTGATCTATGTGTCTGTTTTTGTGCCAATACCATACTGTCTTGATGATGACAGCTTTGTAATACAGCTTGAAGTCTGGAATTGTGATGCCACCAGCTTTGCTTTTCTTTTTCAACATTCCTCTGGCTATTCAGGGTCTTTACTGTTTCCATACAAATTTTAGGATTATTTGTTCCATTTCTTTGAAAAAAGTGGATGGTATTTTGATGGGGATTGCATTAAATGTGTAGATGGCTCTAGGTAGCATAGACATGTTCACAATATTTGTTCTTCTGATCTATGAGCATGGAAAGTTTTTCCATTTCTTTGTGTCTTCCTCAGTTTCTTTCATGAGTATTGTATAGTTTTCTGAGTACAGAACCTCTGTTCTTTGGTTAGATTTATTCCTAGGTATCTTATGGTTTTGGGTGCAATTGTAAATGGGATCGACTCCTTAACTTCTCTTTCCTCTGTCTTGTTGTTGGTGTATAGAAATGCAACTGATTTCTGTGCATTGATTTTATATCTTGCCACTTTACTGAATTCCTGTATGAGTTCTAGCAGTTTTAGGGTGGAGTCTTTTGGGTTTTCCACATAAAGTATCATATCATCTGCAAACAGTGAGAGTTTGACTTCTTTGCGGATTCGGATACCTTTGATTTCTTTGTCTGATAGCTGAGGCTAGGATTTCTAGTATTGAATAGCAATGGTGATAGTGGACATCCCCGCCGTGTTCCTGACCTTAGGGGGAAGGCTCTCAGTTTTTCCCCATTGAGAATGATACTTGCTGTGGGTTTTTCATAGATGGCTTTTATGATATAGAGGTATGTACCCTCTATCCGTACACTCTGAAGAGTTTTCATCAAGAAAGAATGCTGTACTTTGTCAATTGATTTTTCTGCATCTATTGAGAGGATCATATGGTTCTTGTTCTTTCTTTTATTAATGTATTGTATCACACTGATTGATTTACAGATGTTGAACCACGTTGGCAGCCCAGGAATAAACCCCACTTGGTCGTGGTGAATAATCCTTTTAATGTACTGTTGGATCCTATTGGCTAGTATTTTGGTGAGAATTTTTGCAGCCATGTTCATCAGGGATATTGGTCTGTAGTTCTCGTTTTTGATGGGGTCTCTGTCTGGTTTTGGGATCATGGTAATGCTGGCCTCATAAAATGAATTTGGAAGTTTTCCTTCCATTTCTATTTTTTGGAAGAGTTTCAGAAGAATAGGTATTAATTCTTCTTTAAATGTTTGGTAGAATTCCCCTGGGAAGCCATCTGACCCTGGGCTCTTGTTTGTTGGGAGATTTTTGATGACTGCTTCAATTTCCTTCCTGGTTATGGGTCTACTTAGGTTTTCTCTTTCTTCCCGGTTCAGTTTTGTAGTTTATACATCTCTAGGAATGCATCCATTTCTTCCAGGTTATCTAATTTGCTGGCATATAGTTGCTCATAATATGTTCTTACAATTGTATTTCTTTATCAATCTCATTAATTCTTTCAAAACCCAGCTCCTAGTTTTGTTGATCTGTTCTACTGTTCTTTTGGTTTCTCTTTCATTGATTTCTGCTCAGATCTTTATTATTTCTCTTCTCATGCTGGGTTTAGGCTTGATTTGCTGTTCTTTTTCCAGCTCCTTTAGGTATAGGGTTAGGTTGTGTATTTGAGACCTTACTCGTTTCTTGAGAAAGGTTTGTATTGCTGCATACTTTCCTCTTAGGACCACCTTTGCTGCATCCCAAAGATTTTGAATGGTTCTGTTTTCATTTTCATTGGTTTCCATGAATTTTTTTAAATTCTTCTTTAATTTCCTGGTTGACCCATTCATTCTTTAGTAGGATGCTCTTTAGCCTCCATGTATTTGAGTTGCTTCCAACTTTCCTCTTGTGATTGAGTTCTAGTTTCACAGCATTGTGATCCAAAAATATGCAGGGAATGATCCCAATCTTTTGGTACCAGTTGAGACCTGATTTGTGACCTAGATGGTGATTCATTTTGAAGAATGTTCCATGGGCACTAGAGAAGAATGTGTATTCTGTTGCTTTGGGATGGAATGTTCTGAATATATCCGTGAAGTCCATCTGGTCCAGTGTGTCATTTAAGTCTTTATTTCCTTCTTGATCTTTTGCTTAGATAATCTGTCCATTTCAGTCAGGGGGGTGTTAAAGTCCCCCACTATTATTGTATTGTTGTCCATGTGTTTCTTTGCTTTTGTTGTTAATTGCCTTATATACTTGGCTGCTCCCATGTTCGGGGCATAGATATTTACAATTGTTAGATCCTCTTGTTGGATAGACTCTTTAAGTAGGATATAGTGTCCTTCCTCATCTCTTATTACAGTCTTTGTTTTAAAATCTAATTTGTCTGATCTAAGGATTGCCACCCCAGCTTTCTTTTGATATCCATTAGCATGGAAAATGGTTTTCTACCCCCTCACTTTCAATCTGGGGGTGTCTTTGGGTCTAAAATGAGTCTCTTGCAGATATCATATTGATGGGTCTTACTTTTTAATCCAATCTGACAGTTTGTGTCTTTTGATTGGGGCATTTAGCCCATTTATATTCAGGGTGACTATTGAAAGATATGAATTTAGTGCCATCGTATTGCCTGTAAGGTGACTGTTACTGTTTATTGTCTCTGCTCCTGTCTGGTCTGTGTTACTTTTAGGCTCTCTCTTTGCTTAGAGGACCCCTCTCAATATTTCTTTTAGGGCTGGTTTGGTGTTTGCCAATTTAGCCCTAGCAGGTTTATTTATTGGAAGAATTTTGTTGAATTAACCTCTTCTTTTATGGGCCCCAATAAAATCAGGTTGGATTATTAGAAGAGTTTTGTTTTGTATTAAAAAGCTCTTTGAATCAAGAGGAATCAGAAAGGAAATTTTTTGGGTACAGCCTAATACTGACCCAAGCATGGGGAAGAGAGGGTAAGCAGAAGCCCATATGCTTCCCTTCCTCTCCTGCTGCCAGAACATACACCTGAAGGCTGCATGACTCTGACAGAATCGTGTTGACTTCTGCCATGTATTTCCAGGCTGCTGGACCTCATGCTGAGCCACACCTCAAGCAAGATCTGCAGGGAAAAGGGTTAACTCCTTAGCATTTAAAGAAAGATACAAACAGGGTCAGTTGATCAGAAGTGGGCTCAACAATGTCACAACTCAAAACTCCAGGCCTGAAAGCCCAGAAAGGAGGAAGCCTCTGATAACAGTAACTTCTCCCTACCTCTCGCTCACTCAGAGTACTTGCTCTAAGTTCTCTTGTCTCTGCTTTAAACAAGTATAAGAAAACCACAGTCCTGTCTAGGGAGAATGTCCCAGTTCTTTTGAAACATCCCTCACCCCTAGAGCCAGGTTTAATTGCAAAGCTTACGGGAGTATTATGACAGGAGCCTCTGCATTTTTCTGATAAGGTACAATTTTTCATTTCCCTCAGGTTTCATGATCCTCGGGGGTGGGAAAATGCTGACAATTTAAGTCAATGACCTCAGGTGCTGACTCTCTAAGTGCTGATTTTCCAAAAGGAAGAAAGACAGAGGTGGTCTAGGAACTAAAATTGTGATGAAGAAGGAAGCGTGACCATGGCAACTGATTTGGATATAAGAGAAGGATGAAAGGCTTCAAGATGAACTAGTATTTCTCTATCTAAGTCCAAATTGAGAAAGATAAAAATGTTTTGTCACCAAGGCTACATTGCTGGGAAAGGCTTGGTGTTTACATCCTCCTTAAAGCTGGAGTACTAACATTGTTGCTGCTACTACTACTTATATTACTATGAACAGTAACAATAATACTAGCTTCCATTTACAGAGTGTTAATTTGTGTACCAGGTTTTTTACATGTATCATCTCAGTAATTTTCACATATTGCTCTGATATAAGCACTATCATCATCCCCATCTTCAAGAAACTGAGGCTCAGAAAGATTCAGTAACTTCCCCCAAATGAAAGAGCAAGTAAGTAGCAGAGCTCTAGCTACATGCAAGTCCTCATGCTGTGCTACCTCAGGCTCAGTATCACCAGCATCACTGAACATCACTGTTATACTTGGTCCTTCAGGGTCCTGAAAGGCAAAAGAGAATGCCAGCCAACTAGGAAATCTACCCTCTATTCAAAACTGGCCACTATTAAAACAAATAAACAAGCAAACAACAACAAACTGGCTACTATTGAATGAACACTAACCCCTTACGTGTTTGTTATAGTCAAACACCTCCCCTCAGGTGTGCCTTGCTTGTAACACTGCTTATGACCATATTGTGAAACATTCAGTCAAGATTCACACATCTCATTTAAAACAAACTCTTGTCTTGCTAGGCCGTTAACACAAATAACTCCCAGGTTTCTCTGTGATTTCTAACAACTCAACCAGTCCTTTGAAGCCTGTAGGAGCCTGACTGCAAAAATCTCTCCTTTCCTAGGTTTTAAGTCACATTGAAATGACAACCCTAGGCATAGTCCCCTGCAAGACACAAAAAGCTGCTTCTCTTTCCCTGATGCTCTGTCCAACAAAAGTAATCAACAAAAGCAAAAACAAAATAATTCTATCAAATCATGAAAGAATAAGCCAACTAAGTTCTTTACTGGTCAGAGAGCAGAGTGTAGTAAATTGTGGGCACAATATATAAAGTATTTTTCAAAGTTTCAAATTTCAGGTTATGTTTATTTTTTTTAGGAGTGTATACTTCAAATTGAAAGTAGCAATTATTTTTATCACTCCTTCTGTGCAAGATCCTGTACTAGTTTCAGTGAGAAATACAGTCTATAAAATGTTGTCCTTCATTTCTAATATTTATCTAAGTTTTGAATTCCCACAATTCAATAAATAATACAAACAACTGCATAAAACATGGGCAAAATATTTGAACAGATACTTCATTAAAGATTATACAAATAGCCAATGAGCATCTGAAAAGGTGCTCAAGATCATTAATCATAAGGGAAATGCCAATGAATGCTAGTAGTATCCAAAGTAAGACTACACAACCATTTAAGTTAAAAAGTCTGATAAGACCAGGTAAGGATGTAGATTGACTGGAATTCTCATATAACTCCAGTGGCAACGTAAAATGGTAAAACTACTTTGGAAAAGTGATGTCCAGAGGTTATTTATTTTAATAAAAGTAAACATACATATACCTTGTGGTCCAGCAGGTATTTACCCAAGAGAAATTAAAACATATGTCCACCAAGAAATTTGCGCAGAAATGCTTACAGCAGCTTAATCATAAGAGCCTGGCACTGGAAACAGCCAGAAGTGCTTCTGTAGGAGAATGTGGAATTTTCTGTGGAATATTTAAATCATGAAGTTATATTCTACAATATACAATTAAATTATTTTCTACAATATAAAATTAAATACAAGTTAAATCATGAAATTATACTCTACAATAAAAAAGAACAAAATACTGGTAATGTAAAATAAAAAAATCAAAACATGCTAAGGAAAGAATCCTTCCCATATAAATGTTCCCATTTATAATAAGGTCTAGAACAAAGCTTATCTGTAGTGATAACAAATCAGAACATCAGTTTACTCTGGGATAGTGGTGGAGGGAATTGAGTGGAAAGGAGCATGAGAGAATTTTCTGGAATGATATTTCAATGGGAGTGTGGGTTACACAGTTGTATGCACTTGCCAAAACTCAACAAGTGTTTACTCATGTGTTTTCCATTGTGTGTCAATTTTATCTTAAAAAGACTATTAAAAAGTTTAAATTCTTAAAATATTTTTATTTAAGATTTATTAATATTTATTTTTAATATATTTTATAAAATATACTTATACTGAAATACTTAAAAGGAGTTGAACTACAACCTTTAATTTAAGTTTATCAAGAAATAAGATGGATTGAAGATTACTAGAGGGATAGATGAATACATATATGTATTAGTATATAGAGTAAATTAGTACTAGAGTAAATATTATAAAACAACAGCAAAATAGTCAAAATCCACTCAATGATGTGGCTGCTGTAAAATTCTTTGAATTCACTGTATGTCGGAAAATATACATAACAAAAGGTTGGAAAAATATGCTTTATTTCTCCAGTCTTTATCTATGTGAAATGATTAAAGAGAATGTAGTGAAGAAGGAAAGAGAAAAAGAAAAAGTGGGCAAGAAACAACACCCAGGGGGATACAATTTCTCTCTCTCTCTCTATATATATATAATCTCCAGTTTCATTTCATTACTACACTGTCTTTGTTACACATTCAGCAGATATTTATTGAGTTTCTACTATGTACCAGCCTGTGTGAAAGGTGAACAAGAAACACTGATTTCAAAAAACTTAGAGTACAATGGCATTCAAAGATTCAATATACATAAAATTTTTAATCAGGCACTATCATCATGCAGTATTAGTTTCTAAACTTGGAGTATTTTTTATACTTTGGGAATTATTACTATTAACCAATAGTAGTATAATGTTGGAAGCAATTATATTTAAATCTATATCATAAATATATAATTATTCTGTAATTTATTATTAAGCCAATGAATAGGAGATTTGCTTAATTATGATTTTGATAGAGTAGTGTGTCCATTTAAGGAGCTAAATTAAAAATATGATAAAATCTTAAGAATTATGAATTTAGGTAACCTTATTTAAATCTACAGCTTCAACTACTATCAATGATTCCCAGATGTGTATTTTTGGCCAAGAGCTCATTTTTGAGTTTTAGAAACTTGAAACCAGCACTCTGCTAGACATTTCTACCCAGGTATCACTCAAGTACTTCAAATTCAACAGCTTCAAAATAAAGTCAGTATCTTCTCCCATATGGCTATATGATTGGTTATCTAAGTCCCAAATTAAAAATGGTTAGCCGAAACCCTCCCTTCATACTTAGTTACTAATATATGTAATATCAATCAATCTCCAGTGTTACTTATTTTAGGTTCTAAATATATTTAAAAGTTTGTTTTTCTTATACTGAAAAGGCTTACGAAATAAAATTCAGAAAATACAGGAAAATGGTAAAAAATATAATCACTCATAATTTTACTACGCAATAAGTACAATACTACGTTTCTGCAACACTTTTGTCCCAAAACATAGAGTTTTATAGGAGGTTTCCTTTTTTCACTTAGTAAAATATAATACAAATGATTTAGTACCCTGCTTTTTAAAATTTAATGTTATATTATAACTTGTTTTCAATCATGCCATTTGGTCCTTGTAAACTCTATTTTTAAAAGGCTACAAAATATTTAATTACCTCATGTTCCAACTGTCACAGACTGCATTCAGGTTCACATCCCTTTTTTCCCATATTATGAAAGTTATTTTAATAAGAGAATCTCTGAACTATGGAATAACATCAAGCAGTCTAAGACACATGTAGTGGTAATGGGGGATCCCAAAGGATGTAGGGTGAGTGCAGAAAAACATTTTTTTAAATGGCCAAATATTTTTCAAATTTGAGGGAAATGCAGACAAATAAGTCCAACAGGCTTAGTGAACACTAAGCAAAAGAAACATAAAGTAAATAACATTAGGATAATAATAAATTCTTTTAAGGCAGTAAAACATCAAAAATCTAAAAAAAAGTCTAGGTTGAAGAAGGGGGAAAGAATACCCATTGTGTAAAGAGAAATAAAGGTAAAATGACAGATTTCTCATCAGAAGTAATACTAAACAGAAGGGCATATAACACCTCTAAAGTAGAGAAAGAAAAAATCTACTAATCTGGAATTCCTTAACCAGTGAAAATATATTTCAGAAATTAAGGTAAAAGTTTTTTTGAGATATATAGAAAATAGTATAATTCATCACCAGCAGACCTGCACTACTGAAAGAGAGAAAGAGAGAAAGAGAAATATTTCAAGCAGGAAGAAAATGATGCCAGATGGAAATCTGGATCAACATGAAGAAATAAAAAGTGCCAGAAAGGGTAGATGCGTGGGCAAATACAATAATTTCTTAAAAATCTAAATGACCCATAAAGACAAAGTAACAACAAATATTGAGGCATTATAATATAGTAGACATAATTTATGGCAACAATAGCAAAAACACCAGGAGGAAGGATATGAGAGTAAACTGTTGCAAAATTCTTACCCTATATGTGAATGGTATTATATTATCTGAAACTAGATTGTGATATTTTAAAATGTATGCAATAAATCTAAAGCAACCACTAGAAAAACAAAAGTAAAACAAATAAACAGAACAAGGTGTCTTAACTTTTAAATCAAAGAAAATTAAATGGAAATTTAAAATATTCAATAAAAAAGAAGGAAGAAAATAATTAAAAGGGAACAAAGACATATGGAGAAAATAGATAATAGCAAAATGATAGATTTTTAATCTAACCACATCAGTAGTCACATTAAATATAAATGATCTAAAACCCCAAGTAAGTGTCAGAGATCATCAGATTGGATGAAAAAAATCAAGATTCAACCATAGGCTATCTACAAGAAACCTAAAGGCACAGTTAACTTAAAAGTAAAAGAATCAGAAAAGATATGTCAAGTTAGCACAAATCAAAAGAAAGCTGGAGTGACTAAAATAATATCAGACAATATGGACTGTATAGCAAGAAATATAACCATGGATAGAGAAGATTATTGCAGGACAAAGAAACCAATTCATCAAGAAGACCTAAGAAGTCTAAACATGCAACAGCACAGCTTCAAGAACACATGAAGCATAACCAATAGAACTGCAAGGAAAAACAGACAAATCCATAATTATAGTCAGACACTTCAATGTTCTTTTCTCTCAGTTAACTGACAGGATGAGTAGATTAAAAACCATTAAGGATAAAATAAGACTTGAATAGCACCACCAAAAAATTAGACAAAACTCTCATGAGGTGTGGTGAAGAATTCTATAAAGAATTCTTCACCACACCAAAGTAAAATGCATATTCTTTCCATATGCACATAGAACATTTACTAAGATAGACCAAATTCCAGGGCATAAAATAAATCTTAATAAATTTAAAATTATTCAAACCAGACAAAATATATTTCAGACCAAAATGTAATTAAATTAGAAAACAATAGCAGAAAAAAACGCTAAAAAAATTTGAAAACCAAACAACAGATTCAAAATAACTCAGGGGTTAAAGGAGAAATTAAAAGAGGAAACTTTAAACTTTTTTCAATTCAACTAAAATGAAATTGCAACATAACAATATTTATGAGATGCAGCTAAAAGAGTAGGGGAATTTATAGCATTAAATGCCTACACTGGAGAAAGAAGATCTTGATTCAGTAACCTCAGCATCAACCTTAAGAAACAAGAAAAAGACAAAATTAACTAGGGAGGGAACAGAACAAAGGAAATAATAAAAAGTAGATATCAACAAGTTCTTTGAAATCAATAAAATACATATACCTTTAACCAGAATAATGAGGAAAAAGAAACTAAAGACAACATTACCACAAATTGGAGAGGTGACATCACTACAGATTCTGCAGATATTAAAAAGATAAGGAAGGGGGCGGAGCAAGAAGGTGGAGGAGTAGGAGACCTAGATTTCATCTGGTCTCAGGAATTCAGCTGAACAGGGATCAAACCATTCTGAACACCTACAAACTCAACAGGAGATCGAAGAGAAGAATAGCAACAACTCTCTGAACAGAAAAGCAACCACTTACTGGAAGGTAGGACGTGTGGAGAAATGAATCTGAGGCAATATTCGGGAGGATAGACGGCGGGGGAGGGGGCCTCCATCGGCCGCTTCTGGCAAGTGATAGAGCCTCGGAACACAAAATCGGAACTTTTAGAAGTCGGCTCCGCTGAGGGGTGTCGCTCCAGTGGCTAAGTGGGGGTGGAACTCTCGTGGGACAGTGTGGTCTCAGGACCCTCAGGGTCACAGAAAGATCAGGGGTGCCTAAGTGCGGCAGAGCTCCCAGGTATCGGAGCGGGGAAGCCGGCTGCAGAGATGGAGCCGAGGCTCGGGCTCTCAGCTGGGGGTTGCCATAAACTGTGATCAGCGACACAGTAGGGCCACTGCTCCTCCAGCAGGGACCCAACAAGTGGCAGATCCGGGGTGACTCCCCTTCCACCCCTGGGAGGAGCAGCGTGGGAGCACACTGCAGGTATCTGCTGGGTTTGGAGACTCCACACCAAGTCGGGTGCCAGAGATAGAAACGCTCGGTCACAGGCTAGGTGAGCATAGAGTGTGGCCGGAGACCGGGGACATGGGAGTGACTGACTGCTTTTCTCTGGGGGCACACTGAGGAGAGGGGCCCCAAGTTCTCGGCTCCTCCGGGCAGAGATTGGGAGGCCACCGTTTTCACTCTTGTCCTCCAAAGCTGTACGGAAAGCTTGCAGGGAACAAAAGCTCCTGAGAGCAAACCCGAGCAGCTTGCTTAGCCTGGACTGACAAGGGCGGGGAAATTCCGCCTCTGCCAAAGACATTTGGGAACCACGGCAATGGACCCCTCCCCCAGAAGATCAGCAAGAACAGCCAGCCAAGACCAAGTTTACCGATCAAGGAGAATGGGAGAACTCCAGTGCTAGGGGAATACTGCACATAGAATTCATGGCTTTTTTACCATGATTCATTAGTTTTTCAAAGTTAATTTTTTTAACTGTTTTTTTTTTTCTTTTTTCCCTTTTTCGACCAACATCTTATCAATCCCTTTTTGAAAAAAAAAACATTTTTATTTTTCATTTTTAGAGTCATATTCTATCCCTTCATAGTAGATAACCTTATTTTTGGCGTATATATACAAGTTGTTCTCTCTTTAAAATTTTGAGATACAGTTTCTTCTAACAGATCAAAATATACCCTAAATCACTAGTGTATGGCTTTGTTCTAGTCTCCTACCTGATCACATTCTCTCCCTTTTTTTTCTTTTTTTTTTAAATCTTCTTCATTCTTTTTTCAAACAACTTCTTATCTTATCAATTCCTTTTATAAAATCTTTTATACTTTTCATCTTTACAGTCATCTTCCATCCCTTCATTGTATCAACCCTTATTTTGTACATATATAAGTCTTTCTTTCTTTAAAATTTTAGTAGGCACTTTCTTCTAACAGACCAAAACACCCAAAATCTAGTGTGTGGCACTGATCTATGCACTAGCCTGACCATATTTGATCATATTCTGTTTTTTTTTTTTGCTTTGTTTTGTTCTGTTTTTGTTTGTTTTTATCTTTTTCTTTTTTTCTCTCTCTCTTTCTTTTTTCTTTCTTTCCCTTTCTTTTCCCCTGGTTTCAGGTCTTTTCTGATTTGTTTAGAGCATATTTGCTGGGGACGTTGTTACCCTGTTAGCATTTTGTTTTCTCATTCATCTATTCTCCTCTGGACAAAATGACAAGACAAAAAAAAAATCACCTCAGCAAAAAGAACAAGAGGCAGTACCATCTGCCAGGGACCTACTCAATATGGACATTAGTACGATGTCAGACCTAGAGTTCAGAATCACGATTTTAAAGATACTAGCTGGGCTTGAAAAAAGCATGAAGTTATTAGAGAAACCCATCCGGGAGAAATAAAAGAACTAAAATCTAACCAAATCAAAATAAAAAAGGCTATTAATGAAGTGCAATAAAAAATGGTGGCACTGCTAGGATAAATGAGGCAGAAAAGAGAATCAGCGATATAGAAGACCAAATGATGAAAAATAAAGAAGCTGAGAAAAAGAGAGATAAACAACTACTGGATCATGAGGGCAGAATTCGAGAGATAAGCGATATGATAAGACAAAACATTAGAATAATTGGGATCCCAGAAGAAGAAGAAAGAGAGAGGGGGGCAGAAGGTATATTGGAGCAAATTATAGCAGAGAACTTCCCTAATGTGGGGAAGAAAACAGGCATCAAAATCCAGGAGGCACAGAGAACCCCTCTCAAAATCAATAAAAATAGGTCCACACCCTGACATCTAATAGTAAAACTTACGAGTCTCAGAGACAAAGAGAAAATCTTGAAAGCAGCTCGGGGCAAGAGATATGTAACCTATAATGGTAGAAACATTAGATTGGCAACAGACCTATCCACAGAGACCTGGCAGGCCAGAAAGGACTGGCATGATATCTTCAGAGCACTAAATGAGAAAAATATGCAGCCAAGATACTATATCCAGCTAGGCTGTCATTGAAAATTGAAGGAGAGATAAAAAGCTTCCAGGACAAACAAAAACTAAAGGAATTTGCAAACACGAAACGAGCCCTACAAGAAATATTGAAAGGGGTCCTCTAAGCAAAGAGAGAGCCTAAAAGCAGCATAGACCAGAAAGGAATACAGACAATATACAGTAACAGTCAGATTACAGTGGCACTAAATTCATATTTTTCAATAGTTACCCTGAATGTAAATGGGCTAAGGCCCCAATCAAAAGACACAGGCTATCAGATTGGATTAAGAAACAAGACCCATCAATATGCTGTCTGCAAGAGACTCATTTTAGACCCAAAGACACCCCCAGATTGAAAGTGAGGGGGTGGAAAACCATTTACCATGCTAATGGACACCAAAAGAAAGCTGGGGTGGCAATCCTTATATCAGACAAATTAGATTTTAAACCAAAGACTGTAATAAGAGATGAGGAAGGACACTATATCCTACTTAAAGGGTCTATCCAACAAGGAGATCTAACAATTGTAAATATCTCTGCCCCTCACATGGGAGCAGCCAATTATATAAGGCAATTAATAACAAAAGCAAAGAAACACATTGACAACAATACAAAAATAGTGGGGTAATTTAACAGCCCCCTGACTGAAATGGACAGATCATCTAAGCAAAAGATCAAGAAGGAAATAAAGACTTTAAATGACACACTGGACCAAATGGACTTCACTGACATATTCAAAACATTCCAGCCCAAAGCAACAGAATACACATTCTTCTCTAGTGCCCATGGAACATTCTCCAGAATAGATCACATCCTAGGTCACAAATCAGGTCTCAACCAGTACCAAAAGATTGGGATTATTCCCTGCATATTTTGAGACCATAGTGCTTTGAAACTAGAACTCAATCACAAGAGGAAAGTCGGAAAGAACTCAAATACATGGAGTCTAAAGAGCATCTTACTAAAGAATGAATGGGTCAACCAGGAAATTAAAGAAGAATTAAAAAAATTCATGGAAACCAATGAAAATGAAAACACAACCATTCAAAATCTTTGGGATACCGCAAAGCAGTCCTGAGAGGAAAGTATAGAGCAATACAAGCCTTTCTCAAGAAACAAGAAAGGTCTCAAATACACAACCTAACCCTACACCTAAAGGAGCTAGAGAAAAGACAGCAAATAAAGCCTAAACCCAGAAGGAGAAGAGAAATAATAAAGATCAGAGCAGAAATCAATGAACTAGAAACCAAAAGAACAGTAGAACAGATCAACGAAATTAGGAGCTGGTTCTTTGAAAGAATTAATAAGATTGATAAACCCCTGGCCAGACTTGTCAAAAAAAAAAAAAGAGAAATGACTCAAATCAACAAAATCATGAATGAAAGAGGAGATATCACAACCAACACCAAAGAAATACGAACAATTATAAGAACATATTATGAGCAGCTCTATGCCAGCAAATTAGATAACCTGGAAGAAATGGATGCATTCCTAGAGATGTATCAACTACCAAAATTGAACCAGGAAGAAATAGAAAACCTAAACAGACCTATAACCGCTAAGGAAATTGAAGCAGTTATCAAAAATCTCCCAATAAACAAAAGGCCAGGGCCAGATGGCTTCCCAGGGGAATTCTACCGAACATTTAAAGACGAATTAATCCCTATTCTCCTGAAACTGTTCCAAAAAAATAGAAATGGAAGGAAAAATTCCAAACTCATTTTATTAGGTCTCCATTACCTTGATCCCAAAACCAAAGGCCCCATCAAAAAGGAGAACTACAGACCAATATCCTTGATGAACATGGATGCAAAAATTCTCACCAAATAATAGCCAATAGGATCCAACAGTACATTAAAAGGATTATTCACCACCAACAACTGGGATTTATCCCTGGGCTTCAAGGTTGGTTCAACATCCACAAATCAATCAACGTGATACAATATATTAACAAAAGAAAGAACAACAATCATATGATCCCCTCAATAGATGCAGAAAAAGCATTTGACCAAGTACAGCATCCTTTCTTGATCAAAACTCTTCAGAGTATAGGGATAGAGGGTACATACCTCAATATCATAAAAGCCATCTATGAAAAACCTACAGCGAATATCATTCTCAATGGGGAAAAGCTGAGAGCTTTCCCCTTAGGGTCAGGAATGTGGCAGGGACGTCCACTATCACCACTGCTATTCAACATAGTATTAGAAGTCCTAGCCACAGCAATCAGACAACAACAACAAAAAGAAATCAAAGGCATCCAAATCAGCAAGGAGGAAGTCAAACTCTCACTCTTTGCAGATGATATGATACTTTATGTGGACAACCCAAAAGACTCCACCCCAAAACTGCTAGAACTCATACAGGAATTCAGTAAAGTGGCAGGATATAAAATCAATGCACAGAAATCAGTGGCATTCCTATACACCAACAACAAGACGGAAGAGAGAGAAATTAAGGAGTCGATCCCATTTACAATTGCACCCAAAACCATAAGATACCTAGGAATAAATGTAACCAAAGAGGCAAAGGATCTGTACTGAGAACACTACAAAATAATCATGAAAGAAACTGAGGAAGACACAAAGAAATGGAAAAACTTTCCATGCTCATGGAGTGGAAGAACAAACATTGTGAAGATGTCAATAGTACCTAGAGCAATCTACACATTCAATGCAATCCCCATCAAAATACCATCCACTTTTTTCAAAGAAATGGAACAAATAATCCTAAAATTTGTATGGAACCAGAAGAGACCCCGAATAGCCAGAGGAATACTGAAAAAGAAAAGCAAAGCTGGCGGCATCACAATTCCGGACTTCCAGCTCTATTACAAATCTGTCATCATCAAGACAGTATGGTACTGGCACAAAAACAGACACATAGATCAGTGGAACAGAATAGAGAGCCCAGAAATGGACCCTCAACTCTATGGTCAACTAATCTTTGACAAAGCAGGAAAGAATGTCCAATGGCAAAAAGACAGTCTCTTCAACCAATGGCGTTGGGAAAATTGGAGAGCCACATGCAGAAGAATGAAACTGGACCATTTCCTTACACCTCACACAAAAATAGACTCCAAATGGTTGAAAGACCTAGACGTGAGACAGGAGTCCATCAAAATCCTAAAGGAGAACACAGGCAGCAACTTCTTCGACCTCAGCTACAGCAACTTCTTCCTAGAAACATTGCCAAAGGCAAGGGAAGCAAGGGCAAAAATGAACTATTGAGATTTCATCAAGATAAAAAGCTTTTGCACAGCAAATAAACAGTCAACAAAACTAAAAGACAACTGACAGAATGGGAGAAATTATTTGCAAATGACATATCAGATAAAGGGCTAGTATCCAAAATCTATAAAGAACTTATCAAACTCAACACCCAAAGAACAAATAATCCAATCCAGAAATGGGCAGAAGATATGAACAGACATTTTTCCAAAGAAGACATCCAAATGGCCAACAGATACATGAAAAGGTGCTCAACATCACTCGGCATCAGGGAAATCCAAATCAAAACCTCAATGAGATACCACCTCACACCCCTCAGAATGGCTAAAATTAACAAGTCAGGAAACGAGAGATGTTGGCGGGGATGCGGAGAAAGGGGAACCCTCTTATACTGTTGGTGGGAATGCAAGCTTGTGCAACCACTCTGGAAAACAGTATGGAAGTTCCTCAAACAGTTGAAAATAGAGCTACCATACGATCCAGTAATTGCACTACTGGGTATTTACCACAAAGATACAAATGTAGAGATCAGAAGGGGTATGTGCACCCCGATGTTTATAGCAGCAACGTCCACAATAGCCAAACTGTGGAAAGAGCCAAGATGTCCATTTTTAGATGAATGGATAAAGAAGAAGTGGTATATATACACAATGGAATATTATGCAGCCATCAAAAGGAATGAGATCTTGCCATTTACAACGTCGTGGATGGAACTGGAGGGTGTTATGGTGAGTGAAATAAGTCAATCAGAGAAAGACATGTATCATATGACCTCACTGATATGAGGAATTCTTAATCTCTGGAAACAAACTGAGGGTTGGTGGAGTGGTGGGGGGGTGGGAGGGATGGGGTGGCTGGGTGATAAACATTGGGGAGGGTATGTGCTATGGCGAGTGCTGTGAATTGTGCAAGACTGTTGAATCACAGATCTGTACCTCTGAAACAAATAATGCAATATATGTTAGGAAAAAAAAAAAGAAGAAGAAGATAGCAGGAGGGGAAGAATGATGGGGGGGAAATCGGAGTGGGAGTTGAACCATGAGAGACAATGGACTCTGAAAAACAAACTGAGGGTTCTAGAGGGGAGGAGGGTAGGGGGATGGGTGAGCCTGGTGATGGGTATTAAAGAGGGCACGTTCTGCGTGGAGCACTGGGTGTTATGCACAAACAATGAATCATGGAACACTACATTCAAAACTAATAATGTATGTATGGTGATTAACATAACAATAAAAAATTTTTAAAAAAAGATAAGGAAATAATATAAACAGATCTATGCCCCCCCAAAATCAGTAACCTGGATGAAATGGACCAATTCCTTGAAAGACACAAACTGCCAAAGGTTATTCAAGAAGAAGGAAATTATCTGAGTAACCCCCTCAGTATTAAGGAAATTGAATTTGCAGTTTAAAACCTTCTCACAAGGAAAAATCCAGTCCAGATGGCTTAGATGTGATGTCTACCAAGTTTTAAGGAAGAAATAATACCAAATCTATACAGAGAATTGAAGAGGGACTATTTTCAAATTTATTCTAAGAGAACAAGGTCACCCTGATATCAAAACTAGACAAAAATGTCACAAGATGATTACAAACCAAAATCTCTCATGAACATAGATGGAAAATTTATTTTAGCAAATCAAATTCAACAATATATAAAAAGTCTAATACATCATGACCAATTTGGGTTGATCTAGGAAGTACAAGGCTAGTTTAACATTTGGAAAATCAATGTATTTCACTACATCAACAAACTAAGAGAGAAAAATACATAGGACTATCTCAATAGATGCAGAAGAAAACATCTGACAAAAAACTAATGTCTATTCCTCATAAAAAAACGCCTAGGCAAACAGAAAAAGAAGGGAACTCCCTCAACTTTATAAAGGGTACCTACTATAAAGGGGTGCCTGAGTGTCTCAGTCGGTTAAGCATCTGCCTTCGGCTCAGGTCATGATCCCAAGTCCTGGGATCTTGGGATTGAACCCCGCATCGGGCTTCCTGCTCAGTGGGAAGCCTGCTTCTCCCCCTCATACTCCCTCTGCTTGTGTTCCCTCTCTCACTGTCTCTCTCTCTCTCTCTCTGTTGAATAAATAAATAAAATCTTAAAAAGGGTACCTACTATAAAAATTAATTCAAATTTGATTACCTAAATACTAACTCAAAAAATCTAAAACTTCCTAAAGAAACACAGAATATTTTTGTGACCTTGGTTTAGACAAAGACTTCTTAGGTACAATACCAAAATCATAATCCATAAAATAAAATACTGAAAAACCCCAAATTAAGAATTTCTACTATTTAAAAGATACTATGGAGAAAATAAAAGATAAGCCACAAATTGGGAGAAAATATTTGCAACTCACATTTCTGTTGAAAGACATATCCAGAATATAAAAAGAACCTTCTAAATTAAATAACAAAAAGAAAGGCAAACGAGCAAAATATCTGAATAGAAACTACCAAAAATGGTATGTCAGTGGCAAATAGGCAAAGAAAAAGATGTTCAACGTCATTAGTCATTAGGGAAATGCAAATTAAAACCAAAATAATATACCACTAGATATCCACTAAAACAGTTAAAATTTAAAACATGACTATATCAAGTGTTGGTGGAGATATGAAGCAACTGGAATTCTCACACATTGCTGGAGAAAACATGAAACAGTTTGAAAAAAAGCTTGACATTTTCTTAAGCACTAAGCACCTATTATATTGTCCATCTATTTCATTCCTAGATGTTTACCCAAGAGAAGTGAAACCGTATTTGCGCACAGTTACGTGGGAATGTTCTTAGCAGCTTTATAAACCAAAACAACCTTAATGTCCACGAACAGGTACATGGATAAACAAATGTGGTATATTCATACAATCGAGTATTGGACAATGTCAGTGAATATCAAAATAATTATGCTGAGTGAAAAGCCAGATTTTTTTTAAGTTCTTATTCTGCCATTCTTCTATATAAATTTCTAGAAAACGCAAACTAATCTGTGGTGAAGAAACATATCACAAAGGGGCAGGGGGAGACCTTTGGGATGATGGATAGGTTCATTATGTTGATTGTGTTGATGCTTTCATGGGTATAGAAATCTGTGAAAAATTTATTAAATTTCACCTAAAGATGTGTGGTTTTTATTACACCTAATAAAGATTTAGAGAGATTGAGAGAATTGCAGGATGGGGGGGCAGATAGAATGGAGAAAGGGAGGAGAAAGGAAGAAAGGAAGGGAGAAAGAAACAACCCCTAGTACCTTCCCAGAGTTCACAGCAGAGTACCTCATTTTTACACCACATCCATGCCCTTCCCTGAAATAGCTCCTGCTGCCCTCTTCAGTTCATCTCTCATAACATCCACTCCCATCTACTGTCAGTCCCTTCCAGCAAATCCTGGACATTCTAGTTTACATTATCCCAAACCCTGTTCTCCCTAACAACCCCAGCAACTCCTCTTTGTCTTTCAGAGCTAAATGCTAGCTATACTCTCTGTGATCCTTGTGGCAGGTTGAGTTAGTCGCCCTGCTGTTCTCCCACATAACAAGTGGTACAACTGCCAAAACATTCTTCACTCTACTTGGTGACTATTGACTCACTTGTTGGCCTCTCTGACTGAGAAATCCCTGAGGAATAAATTGTCTGGTCTTACCTCTATTCCCTCCAATATTTCATGCAATGTTTGTACACAGTATGCACTTAACATAATTTGTTGCTTGAAAGAAAGAATATAATTATGTTAATGTATACTCCATTCCACTGGTGTCCTTTCAGTGCCATAGCATAGTAGGAGGAAGTCCCAAAGGTAGGCATAGCTATTATCCCAACATTTGTTTCTATTAGGAGAAAAAAGAAAATGTTCAAATTCTAAATGCATGAGACCATTAAAAATGTTTACATCATAGAAAAACATCTCCCCTCCAAGGTTCACAATGGGCTACACAGCCTCACTGTAGAATCCTCTGCCAAACAAGTCGATGTCCTAGGCAGCTTTTTTTAAAAAATATCCTGGGGCACCTGGGTGGCTCAGTTGGTTAAGCAACTGACTCTTGATACTGCCTCAGGTCATGATCTCAGGGTCCTGAGATCGAACCCTGTGTGGGACTCCATGCTGGGCATAGAGTCTGCTTAAGATTCTCTCTCCCTCTGCCCCTCCCCCCACCACTTTCTCAATGAATGAAAGAAAGAAAGAAAGAAAGAAAGAAAGAAAGAAAGAAAGAAAGAAAGAAAGAAAGAAAGAGTCCTGATTGTTACCTTTTTCAACAAATACAGTAATGACTGAGTGGAGCAAACTGCATGAGAAAGAGCTAACAACCTGCTTCTTTACTGTGAGTACAAAGTACTTACTTCTGAACTCTTGAAATCTAGAATTTAGTCTGACTCACAATTTTACTGTGTCTGACGATCAAGAAATAAATTAATCTAGTTCTCAGAACAATCTCCAGTGGGAACTAAAGAAGAGTGAGGGCAATTGTCTTGGATGAACAGATGTTTTTCCATGAGAATGTTTTTCTGCCTACTTTGACAGTGTTTATGAACTATTCACAAAATACACATTTACTGTAAACAGGTACTTTGTTGACCACTTATGCTTAGGAGCCACATTTCCTGGAACTGCCTGGAATGAACCCAGTTGTACTGTTTCTGCATGGTCCAAAATGGAAGATCAATATGAAAGAAGTTCTGAAATGTCACTGAACTGGATGCTAAATGTAGTCCATTGTGAAATGAATCTGAGAGTACAGCCACTTAAGATATTGTTCTGTGTCATTTAGGTCAGACAATAGAAGCAGAATAGAAAACGCAAGTGAAAAAATTTTTAAGTCAAGCCTTTAAAATATAGCTAAGAAAACTTGGGTGAGGATGTGTGAATTTCCAAGCACTCTGGGGAAGAGGTGAAAATTAAAATCTAGCTGTAATTCCCTCCAGAACAGGTTGTTTCTTCCTCTTGAAACACACAAAGAAGAAATTATGCACCAAGTAAAGCCAAATCCCTTTAAAGCTTCCGTTAGTAGTAGGTTCATTTATTTTTCCCCTGAGCAAGCATCATCGGATTCAAATGAAAGTCTTGAGGCATGTTTGCTAGATGATAATAAATGATGAACAATCTATCTAGTAAAGTCACAGTGGAAAATCAGAATGGTAAGGTTACTTTTACAAACATTTATTTAATAAGGACATGCACAGAAACCTGAAGGCAAAAAAGGTTGACAGGAAACAATTATGATATACCTAGGGGCATCTTTCAACATCTATTTCAAACTGATGGGAACTGGAGAAAAAGTAACAGTAAATGAAATCCTAATCAGTCAATCATAAGAAACATGAAAAACAGTGACATGAAAATATCACTCATCTTCTGCATACACAGAGATTAGGGGAAGTCTCCTTTGTAGAATGTTATTTTCAGCCATGGTAATAAATTTAGGATAACTGAAAAGAAAACAGTAACTGTCCTGGTCTGAAATACAGCCCATTTTATCCACCTGTTACCTATTTCCGAATAGTTTCTTGCAAAAAAAAAAAAAAAAGTCAATAGCAATTCACCTGCTTCATCTATATCAGACACAATTAAAATATATAAAGAATTTAAATTGCCCTGTAATGGAAGGTGTGTACACGCTCATAGCTGAATTGCATTAAGCAGTAATGATGGGTATGTATCAATTACCACTTCCTTTTATAGCAGATCACCTTTACTCCTGAATTTATGTGCCTTTCAAATTATAAAGGGAAATGCTGCAGAAATGACTTATGACATCAGGCTTATTCTCTACCAACCAAGTTTAGAGGGTAGGTAAAAGATTCTAAATGCTAAAAAGCTTTTCTGCAGTGTCAGTAGCAATTCCAGAAGGCTGTACTTTTTGAGGTATTTATTCTTCGACCCAAAGGGTATGAAGTGGCAAATTTTCAAACAGCAGCACCTTGAAGACATTTTTTAAAGAGAAGTCTCTTAGGTGGCACTATGCCTAAAAACTAGTCTTTCTTTCACCTAAAATCATGAGCTTGAGGCAGAAGGGTAATAGACAACAGACTAGTCTGCAAATAGCTACCATGCTCTGGGCATGAGATCCAGCACTGCGCATACATTACCTACTTTAATATTTGCAACACCCTGTATCAAGTGTGACCCACCATTTTATAGGGGAGTACTGAGGTTTAGTTTCTCTAGCCCAAATTGATCCATCCAGTCAGCCTGACTCCAAAGCTGAGGTTCTTTTTTTTTTTTTTTTTTTTTATTAACATATAATGTATTGTTTCAGGGGTACAGGTCTGTGATTCATCAGTCTTACACAATTCACAGTGCTTACCATAGTACCTACCCTCAGTCAATTTGATTCTGGATGTTTCTGTTTATGTTTCCAGTGTGGTTTCATTCTAGCAAGTCAATCATCAGATCAACTTTTACAGGAAGCCCTTTGTTACCGTTCCCAGACTGTACCTACGCAGTTCCATATGCCCCGAGCAAACTTCAATCAGAACACTGAACACATTAAATTATGAAATGAATCCTCTCTAGAACGTAAGCCCTTTGAAGGGAAAACCGAGGTCATCTGTGTCTTAAGCACTTAGTAGAGTGTCACCAATGGAGGAGGTGCTCAACAAATATTTGGTGAGTTATAATTGAACTGAGAGGATTGGTTAGATAAATAATTTCCAATCTGTGCCCCATGGAACTCTAGAAATTATTTAGGGCTTGCTTGGTGTGAGGAGAGGGACTGGAATTGCAGGGAGATGGTACTGATCAGGCAGTTTTAGTCTGCACAATCACCAGAGCCATAGTCAACCCTACAGCAGTTGGAGTGCTTTTTCTTTAATCTTTTTTTTTCTATTGAACATAACATTTTGTTTGAACAAAGCAATGTGTGGCTAAAAAATATTTAAAACTATTGGATTAGATGGTCACTCTTTCACTTCCAAATTTGTGTCATTGATTTCCACTTTCCTCCTACGAGTCCATAGCTGAATCCATGTAATCAAATGTATGCCAAGCATATACATAACTGAAGTTGCTGTGGGAAACTGGTGTTCGCGGGTGTGGTGTACTTCATTTGTGTAACATGTTCCAAAATCTCATGGAAGAAAATTGTGGAGTAATCCAACATGTCAAACTCACGACATTCTAGAATGTGGGTGCTCTGGGGAAAGATTCCCTCATCTGATTTTTAGGAATGTTGAAAGGACATCATGAGTGAGAGGAGGCATGAGTCACACCAAGTTTGGGGTGTTTTCCTACCAATCATGGACAACAATGAACTCTATTAGAGATTATTCTCTGAAGAGCCACTTCCTAGGATCCCTTGTTACAATAGAAAGTTGAAATCATATCCAATGGAAGAGTCTTATGAAGCAGCCATCCCTGCATATTAAGAGTAGAGGGAAAAACCTAGTACTAGCCAGATCACATGGAAACTTTTACCGTAATGTCAGAAAGTCCTAAGTGTGCAGAACTGATTATAAAGGCAAGGAAAGCCCAGAACTTGGCGGGAGTCTGAGCAGGGGCTCAAACTGGAGTTACACTGCTCATTCCCCAAGCTCAGTTGCACTGGCAGTGGGAGCCCCCACTTCTCCTCCCAAATCTCATGGCTGTGGCATTAGGAGGTGAGCATCAGGCAAATGAAGTGAACAGTAATTAGAGGCAAATTCAACTGTGGCTGCATCCACACTGCAAGAGCAGGGGGAATTTATTAAGAGGTGTTTAACACAGAAAAAGAAAAAAAGTCGCAAAGGAGAAATAAATGTTTAAGTCAGTGTTCTCAAGAGTTTTTTTGAGCACCAGACACCAGTTGATTTATTCACTGAGTCAAGTCAAGGTAGTTCAGCCAAGAAATAATGCTATTTCACATTCATGGTTTTTGCTTGTCATCAGTGCTGTCTGGAGGGAGCCAAGAACTGGCTAAATGTGTCATACTCTCTACTGGGGCCTTGTATGCACACATTTGTCCTGAGACCAGAGCAACTTCGCTGCCTTAGGCTTCGGTTGCTCTTCCTGTTCTCACTCTCCCCCTAAGGAAGTTGGGGTAGGACCCTCCCCAGTTGGAGGTGTTATGTGAAGAATCATCAATGACATGAATATTTTGATTACTGACTTTGTTCTAGGCCCCAAGTACCACTGTCCTCCACATTTTAGAGAAGAGTTGACATACAGAAGTTAGCTGCCCTGCCAAGTTCCCACAAAAGTTAAGTGATATGCTTGGATCTGCACTTTGTTATGTCTGACTCCAGGACTGAGGTCTCTAATGATGACTTTGAAACCATTTCCTCTGACACCACATGTTCTCTCTTATTGAAGTCTTGAATCTAGTGACGCTTCTAAAAGGGTGTGGGAAGCCACCAAGCCTAGAGATATATAGGTCCACCTTCAAAGAGTAGATAACTTTGTGGAAATGATTTGTGCTAATGGAACACAGTCAAGCTCACACCAGCAGAGGATGAACAGTAAAATACTGAACAGCAGTTGAGAGCATAGTTCTGCAGACCTGGGCTCAGGCCCTGGTTCTACTGTTGACTCACTGACTTTGAGAAAGTTATTTTAATTTTTTTCATCTACAAAAGCTTGATGGTATAGCTCTAAGAATGAACTGAATAAATGATGTAAAACCTTGGCATAGTGCCTAGCACATAATAAGAGCTTTTTAAGGGCCAGCTGTTATTAATGCTGCTATTATTATATTTGCCACAATTATTGTATTTGCACCAATGTTTAAATATCACATTTTTCTTTTCTAGCAAAAAGTTTTGCCAGTTCAATCCTTTCTCATGGTCCCATAGGATGTAACAGAGATCTTAAATATATTTACACATAACTGCTTTCGCTGGAGAACTCTAAATAGAACAAAGTGAATTAGTAAACTAGTCACCATCATGTATGCTTGCATGTACCAAAGATACTAATATTCTAGCATGAGAGCAAAGTGAAAAAATAATGGAGAAAAAGTTAATTGCTAACACCAATTTTCTTAGGAGAGATAATGGCAATGAGGCCATGTAGGAGAATGCCCTCAATCTTAGGGAATACATATTAAAATATCTAGGAATAAAGTGTGGCGATGTCTACAACCTCTTCTCATGATAAAATTCTCAGTCAGACTCCCACATCTTCTGAGCATGGGCACTGATTTTTTCTGTACTTTCTTTTCAAGGATGTGTGTATCGTTAAAAGCTTTGAAAAACAGACAATATCTTCCTCTAGGGCAAAAAGTAAGTAGATTAGCTTGCAGTTCCCTTATAAAAGTTTGAGGTTTCTTAACTGTGACCCAAAGCTATTGTATGCACTGCATCCAGTTGGATCTGCCTCTGTATCACTCCTGTAGGACTTGGGGATAAGGGAACCGACATGAAAATAAAGCTCATGATACCTGCTGTGTTGTGAGTTATAACATTTTGGTTTCTGACCCAGGATTCATATGTCTTATGATAATCACCCATGAAACTCAAACAAGCTACCTTGTTGGTTTTCAAATAGGGTAAAAAAAAAAAAAATCTCAGGCCCTTTAATTCTTGACCCCTGCTTTCACTTGTTTGAGCATGTGAAATAAACATGTACATAAGTGTACATATTGAGACCATAAAAATCAAGAGATTAATTACCTATTTTAAGAGCACAGATGGAATAATCTCAGCTACAAATCACTGAACTCTACACTTGAGCCTATGGTCCCAAGTGAAAATGGAAAGAAACCAGATACTCCCTGGAGCTGCCTGGGCATGCAGGCATGGAGTGGCTCTCTCAAGGAACTCTAGCTATAGCTTCAGGTATGAAATTAAGAGAAAATGCACTCAAAAGGGGCTCAGGGGATCTGAAGTAGCATACATATCTAGTTCAGCACTTAAAAAACACGCAGGTACTATACCCTGGTTAGTAAACTTGTTTCTCCTAAGTCTATGGGTTAGTACTTCTGAAACCACTTTATACATTGACACTATGTACCCTCTCAGGGAAGTACATCACTTGAAGTTTTTTTTTGCTAAAAATGCATAGCCTCAATCTAATCATGCGAAAAATATCAGATATGAACTAAAGGACATGCTGCAAAAGGACTGTACTCTTCACAAGTTTCAGTACTCTTCAAAAAAGTTTCAAGGTCTTGGGATAAGGAAAGACTGAGAAAGTGCTAGGGAAGACTTAAGGAGACATGGTAACTAAATGCAATGATTGGATTCTGGAACAGAAAAAGGATATCAGTGGAAAATCTGATGAAATCCAAATAAAGTCTGTCATTAGTGACAAAACAAAACAGGTAAATATTTAGAAAGCTAGGCACGTTATTTGCATATTGCCTTACACTTTCACCCTTACACACATGTTCACCAATGTTTCACAGACATTTGCTAAGGGCCTTCTTTGTGCTAGGTATCATAGTAAGTCTTATAATAACCTTGCAATAGGTGGGTTCAAAAGTACTATTAAACTTTTTTTTTTTTTTTTTTGCACAAGAAGAAAGTGAAGCAACACAAAGTTTAAGGATTTGCCTGAGATTCAGAATGACAGGGCTAGAATATGAATTATAATCAAATCTTGACATCTTCTAGTAGTCCATGAATTTTGTATTCCAATCCATATATAAAGGTTATTAGGGTCAACTTTATACCCTCCTTTTGAATTAGGAAAATTTAACATGGAAAAATATCTTTTATTATTGATATCTTCATACTGATAAAAAATATCTCTAATCTACTTTATTTTAAAAATATATTATCTCATTTTATATACATATATTTAAGGACTAGTTTAAGAATAATTTCCCACCTGGCTTGGGGAATTTAAGTATGTTCTCATTATTTAACCATTATTTTGGAGACCTTTTTTAAAGTATTCATAGTCTTCATGTGGTACCATATTAAGCTTGGGGAAGTTTGTCCACAGTTTTGGGTCTATAATTATTTGAGTGGATTCAGATTTGTATTTAAAATAGGTAAAGTGCTAAGTCATGAAATGACTAACTACAGTTATAATCTTTCAGTCAGTTGATTTGGAGAACCCAAAGAAAGACAAATATAAAATACAGCCAAATCATTTATTGGCAATATGCCATCTGATGTAGATAAACCTTTGTTCAATATAATCTTTTGAGCATATCCAAATACCAAGTAATACCTATCACTGAATACTATTTTTCATAATCAGATTTTTATCTGTATGTGAAATGTGGCTACTGGTTTGTAAAGTAAGTTCAACTGATCCCAACCTGGATTTATTCATAGATTGCCTCTGATTTGAAAACGTATGGCTGGCTATTGAGCCATCTACATCCTTTGGGTCTACTATGTAGGGCAAACCGTCTTAAAAAGTTGGGCTTTCTTGTGTTATTTCTAATATTTTTCCCACTAAAAGGCAATAAAACAATCAATAGTCTTCATGATATTTTATCATATTTAAATCAGAAGGTGTAAACTATCTAAAAATGAATACTGGGTAAGAAGGAAGACAACAAGCAGCTAGGACAGATACATAATATCATGTCTATGCAAAAAGAAAGAAAAAGAAAGAAAGAAAGAGAAAGAAAGAAAGAAAGAAAGAAAGAAAGAAAGAAAGAAAGAAAGAAAAGAAAGAAAGAAAGAAGGAAGGAAGGAAGGAAGGAAGGAAGGAAGGAAGGAAGGAAGGAAGGAAGGAAGGAAGGAAGGAAGGAAGGAAGGAAAGAAAGAAAGAAAGAAAGAAAGAAAGAAAGAAAGAAAGAAAGAAAGAAAGAAAGAAAGAAAGAAAGAAAGAAAGGAGGAGAGAGAGTGGGGGGAAGGCAAAGGAAAATAAATGGAGACAGAACAGCTCTTGAATTAATAGAACTCTATTGCTTAGATGACCTAGCTAAGTGTCAAAACCAGAATATAAAAAGTAGAGTGCTTGTCGTATACTTATAAAAGTGTTCATTGATGATTTGGGCACTTTGCATCTATTTCTTTCTTTTTAATACGTGGTCCAGAAGTGTTAACCAAGAAACAGTGTTCTCAGCCATTTTTTAAACCTATTATTGCTTTGAATAAGCATAAAAACTTCATCAACTATTAGATATTCAGACACATATTTTAGGAGGTCACCCTGTCAGTTGAAAATCAATCTCTTCTATGTATACCCTCCAAGTCAAGAAGAATTTTGCCCAATTTTACTGTCAGTGACTTTCCTTCTGAAACCAATAGATACGTATTTCTTTTCAAAATAAAAGTGATGTAATGTTGATTATGCTTTTTCAAACTGTACCTTAACCCTTCCCTGCTATTTTGATAAGCTCTTACATAACAGTTGGAACAGAATAGCATTTGCTGTTTAACAATTGCCTAATATATAGAGACAGCATCGCTGGCAATTACTACCTTTCAAAGTACTTTTTAGTTAGTTGGTATTTTTATAATTGGTCTGTTGTATATTACTTGACTGTTAATAAGCTGTCATTATTTTTTGAGAAATAAACTTTTAAGTAGCTTCACAAATGTTAATAACATCATTTACCATCATCTACTGGGCATCTTGAGGTGTTCAGTGTAGGTAAAGTAACTGCTATTAAGGAAAATGAGGGGGTGCCTGGGTGGCTCTGTTGGTTAAGCATCTGCCTTTGGCTCAGGTCATGTTCCCAGAGTCCCAGGATCGAGTCCTGCATCAGGCTCCTTGCTCGGCGGGAAGCCTGCTTCTCCCTCTCCCACTCCCCCTGCTTGTGTTCCCTCTCTCGCTGTCTCTCTGTCAAATAAATAAAATCTTAAAAAAAAAAAAGATAAATGAGAACAATTAACCTCTAACATGAGATAGCTCACGCTTAATTGATAACGTCAACATGGTCCATGCCATATTAACATGCATAAAAAAATACTACAAAAATACAGATGTCATGTTCTAGGTACGTAAATTACAGACAAAGATATGCAAGAGCACATTAACCTAATTGGATGACTGAAGAATAATCAAAAAATGGTATTGTTTTGTTGGGAAAATTATGAAAGAGTTCCTTGAATTTTATACCAAATTGTGTAAAACACTTAATAGATAAATACACGTATATGTAAAAAGTAGTTTAAAACATTTTCTTCACAAGACTGAGGGACAGAAAATAATTATATTCAACCTGAATATAGACAGACATGCACAGTGTTCATCACGACCATTCTTGGCTTTTTTATGAAGTAAACATTGAGCAAGTCTCTAGTAAACTCTGGACTTCAGCGATTGTATCTGAGGATTAAACTAGATTATCTTTTCTTTTGGTTCCTTCTTGTTCTGATATTATTCTGTAGTTCCAGGAAGGCATCCAGAATTCAGTCTCATCATATACCAGGAATCGTGTAACTATGAGGAAAGATGTTATCCAACCATTATTCACTCCTTCAACTTGGCCCAGTTTGATCTGAAGTGTCAACCCAAAATTTTACAAGTTCTCCTTTTGTTTTGTAAACTAGACTGAGTATAAAGATGTGATTTAATGTTGGCAATTGTGTCATTTGCTACTACTTCAACTTGGAATATACTACATATATACATACATACATACATACAATGGATAAGTATTTATTCAAACGTTGGGTTTAAAATGTTGACTCTGCCATGTTTAACAGTTTTCTTTGCGTTTGTCAGTGAGTTATGGTCTGCCCTGTCTTTCTGATCTAAATATCTATGGAAATAAAAAATAAATGGAAACAAAGATCTTTTTGAAATGATTCTAATTAATACAATGCTAAAAAAAAGTTTAGAAAATATTTTTCTCATATACACAAAACATTACAGATTTTCAGGAAAAATTATACCTACAAAAATTTAACACAGATATAAATAGCACTTAGCACATATTGACATGTTTATCTTTTCCATTGTATGCCTTCTACCCTTTAGGGGACCAGTTCCAGTGCCAGGTACATGGTAAAGCTCAGTGAATGTTTGTTGAATAAGCAATGATCTCTCTCTTCCTCATTTTATAGATATGGCTATTTAAAGAGATTACATCAGGGGCGCCTGGGTGGCTCAGTCAGTTAAGTGGCTGCCTCCAGCTCAGGTCATGATCCCAGGGTCCCAGGATCAACCCCTGCATCAGGTTTCCTGCTCAGCAGGGAGTCTGCTTCTTCCTCTGACCCTCCCCCCTCTCATTCTCTCTCTCTCTCTCTCTCTCTCACACTTTCTCTCAAATAAATAAAATCTTTTTTTAAAAAATTAAAAAAATAAAGAGATTACATCATGTGCTAATTCATGGCAAATCCAGATTTAGAATCCAGGCCTTCTGCCTCATAGTCCAGTTGTACTTTTAACATTATACAGATATAAGAATTTTGATATTGGTTACAAACATAATAAAGTATTTAGATATATGAAATTTTCCATTTAAAGACTGAAGATTTTTAAAACTACCTCAGCTGGAACCAAGAACACTTTGCTGTGCCTTTACAGAGCAGAGCAAAGTGGTCAGGGATTAAATGAGGTGAATGAGGTTCTCAGTGAGTACTGCCTCCCCACTTCATGCCTGATATAGGGACACAGCCTTTATGCCTTGGTGGAGAGTCCTGGGTTTTAGGAGGGCATGTAAAATTCATTAATATTCTAGAATTCTGTGTGACCTGGTGGATCTTTTTTAGAGCCTCAGAATTGGAAAAGACTTAGAGGTTATCTTACTTAACATTTCACCTAACACATGAATCCTTCGTACAGCAACTCCTACAGACAAGCACCCAGACATGGCCAGAACTTCTGTTAACACTGTACTGCTTCACAAGGCAGCCTGAAGCAAGAGAAAGGACTGAAGACTTGGAAATTAAAACATGTAAGTGATGACAATACATGTTCTTAACTTTTTCGAGCCTCCATTTCCTTAGTTTTTAAAATGTAGGTACTAATATTTGCCTTGCAGGTTACTATGAAGATCAGATAAAAAAATTCTATAAAGATCCCTCCCACAGGTGACAGTCAGAAATACTCATTTTCCCCACAGATACTTTATTAATAAATTTAGGCAAAAAAAGTATAACACTGTATGTTAATTATACTGAAATTTAAAAAATGAAAAAAACTGGATCTATATTTATCAAAAAGGAAATGACACAAAGCAAAAGTTGAGTAAAAGAAGGAAAGTGAATAATAGTATATATGCTATGATATATTCTCTAGAAGTATAAAATTCTAAATCATAAAATAGTACTCTATTTTTGAAGATACATGTGTGTGTGCATACACACACATGTGTCCATAAAAATAGTAATGTATAACAATACACACACATACATATATGAAACAGAAATATACAGACTAAATTAAAGAAACTGATATTTCTGGGGAGGGAAGAAAAACATTGTATGGAAAAAAATATTTGCGTCTGCCTAGACACATTAGTTTTCTTGAGCTGCCATAACAATTACCATAAATGTGATGGCTAAAACAATAGAAATTTATTCTCTCACAGTTCTGTGGCCCAAAAGTACCAAATTAAGGTATTGGGGCAAGACATACCTTCTCTGAAGTTTTCAGAGGACAATTCTTCCTTGCCTCTTTTTTAAAATTTCTTTTTAAGGTTTTATTTATTTATTTGACAGAGAGAGACCCAGCAAGAGAGGGAACACAAGCAGGGGGAGTGGGAGAGGGAGAAGCAGGCTTCCCGCAGAGCAGAGAGCCCGATGTGGGACTCGATCCCAGGACCCTGGGATCATGACCTGAGCCGAAGGCAGATGCTTAATGACTGAGCCACCCAGGTGCCCCTCCTTGCCTCTTTTTATCTTCTGGTGGTTGCTTATATCCTTGGCATTTCCTGATGTATGGACACATTGTTCCAATCTCTGCCTCATTATATGGCCATTATCCCTGTGTGTCTCTGCATTCAAATTTCCCTTTCCTTATAAAGACTCCAGTCATATTGGATTTAGGGTTCACTCTAACCCAGGATGAACTTATCCTAACTTGATTATATTGGCAAAATCTAATCTCCAGGTTATGTCTCATTTGCACGTTCTAGGTAGACATGAATTTTGGGGAGGACGCTATTCAAACCCAGTAGAGTTGGTATGACAATTAGATGAAACATTATACAAACTGTAAGGTACAAGTTGATTCCATTTCTCAAATTTCTAACTGTTAATTTTTATTTTTCTGTAGATCTATGGAAATGAATTACTGATTCAAGAACTACTTTCATAAATTGTAAAAAAAAATCATTTACCAATTAAAGGAAAAATAAGATAATTTCCTACCCCCAAATAAACTTACAAAAGAATACAAGAGTTTTTATGTCTAGTATGACATTTCATTATGTAAAATTAACTCAGTTTAGAAAATCTATAGTCATGGGATGTATGAGGCAGGAATTACAACATATTGAACATCGAGTTTAATTTTCCATTAGTTATGTTGATGATTAAATTATGTTGATGTGAGGGTCAGTGTGCCCTTGAGCCAAAACTTGACAGTCCACTTGCAGTTTTTTAATAGAAACTTTTCAGGAATGATGATTCTGTCACATTGTAACAGTAGGAACAGATTTAGTCCTAGGATAATCCACAAATATTTAAATGAAAAACGTATGGCATCAGTCATCTTTTATAATCCTTAAATTGGGTTATATAATGAAACCTTGGGACATTTCATTTATGCTTAAATTCTGAACATTGTAAGTATCAGCATTTAAGTTAATATGAGCAGAACAACTGAGTTGGGTGAAATATATTCTTCAAAGTAACCTGTAGCAAATCAATCAATGTCACTTGAATTTCTTCACTCGGACTCCCAATAGCTTATGATTTTCACTGAGCGGCACTGTGTAAAATACTCCTCAAATACTATGATCAGTCCCAGAAGAGAACAAAAAAGAGACTTCTTTTTCAAAGACAGGATGTGATCATGGGAGTATTTCATGCTTCCTGTGTAGAAATGGACAAATCTATATAAATAGTAAAAGGCTTACATCTTTATCATGAGCTGTGATACTTATGTTTTGAATACTTAAAGACACACTGGGGCTGTATTTCTGATATAAATAACCTATTAGAAAATGAGAATTTTTTAATTATCTAAAAGGAGAGTGAGGAAGACATAAAAAAATAAATCTTTTAAAATCCTTATCTTCTAGTATAAAAAAATATAACCTATCAGCTCACAAATCCCCTTCTAGAGTCAGGTTGTCAGGAGTATAAAGCCATACGAACTCCCACAGATGTATATTGTATTAGTCACACTGCCACTGTTCCTAGGCTAACATTCTCATTACTGTTACCTGAAACTACTGCCTCTACTTCGTAATCATGCTCCCTGTCCTAGCCTTTTCTCTTCCTTAACCCACCCTATTCCAAGTTCCAGATTAATCTTCCTATAACATACCTTCACTCATGCCATTCCTCTGAGAGAAAAGCTGCATGTACTAACACTGCCTGCGAATCATCATTGCCCCATTCCAACCCATTTGAGATGTGACTCCAGACAATTTCTCTAGCTTTATTGCCCACCTATTCCCCTCAAGGGGTTTTTCTCCTCAAAATTCTGTCCATAAGACAATCAAGATTCTTCACCATTGCCTTGAGCTAGTCAACACCACTCTTTTGCCTCTGCTGGATTATTTTGTTTGAATTGACCCTTTCCAATTCAAACCTTTTCAGACCCACTCAAATGTCCTTTTCTTCATAAAGCTTCTCTGATTCAACCTCCTTCCTCACGGTGCCCCCCCCACCCCATTACTAGGTGTCTCTGTTACAGTGTTGAGCACATCCATATTTTTTACCTAATTGCTTATCTTTCTTCTCCTTTACTGACCTTGTTTGCAGAGTCTCTAAGAGGAGAAATCATCCTTTTATCATTTATGAATCATCCCTAGCAACTAGCATAATACCTTTATGGAGTAAGTCAAATGAGTTTTTCATGTCAATTTTTGCAAAAAATTCCTTGGGAGATTATCACTTCAAAGAAAGAAAACTATTATAGAACTCCTTCACAGATTACTAGATGAGGAGGGCAGAATTAAAAGAGGAAGAATTGGGAATTATTACAAATGTATTAGCTCTGAAAAGACAGATGAAGGCAAATTGCATACAGTAACTTAACTAAATACTATAGGGACTTCCTTAAATCTGTACATTCTACCTTCACTGAGTAATCATAGCTCATATTTATCTTCTTTATATTCAGGGTTTTCTTTGTCAGGTTTTGCTATAATTCTAAAACACAAAATGAAGGTAAAATTGGGAAATTTTTGGAATTTTTAAGTTACTTCGATTGTTATCATCACAAATTGACTCTCAGGGGTGGGGAAAAAAAAAGGAACCCACTTTAGACAACATTCTTAGGAAGATTATATAAAAAAGTAAGAGTGACCAATCTTTCTCCCATTGCTTATTTGTGAGGCAGAGAAAAGATTAAAACAAAGCCAGAGTTATTGAAATGCCTTTAAAAGGTATTGAAATGTTTTAAGACAGTCCCCATAAAACAGAAGTTGCCTTTCGTATAAGTACCACGCGCTAACCGATTGCGCCACTGGAGCTCCTGAAGTTGCCTTTCTTTTCACCTGGCCTTCATTCAAACACTACTAATTTTGTTGAGCTCTCTTTACAGCAGAGCACCCTGATGATAGAAAACACAACTTTACATTTTGCCAGTGGAATTGCTTGACACTAGAATTTTGGCTGGATGTTCCCCTATGAGAAATTCATTTTTAGTATGCATTGTTGAGCATCTTACTGTGCATTTAGATAAAGCTTTTACTGCATGATTTCCTGGTTCCTCTTCTTTATGAAATCCAGGTAGTGTAAATCAGCTCTTTTGACTTATACATATTAATTAGAGCAGTAGTTAAAAAAGGGCATAAATGAAATCCTTCCTTCCATTAAAATGGAGGCCAAAAGTGGCATATTACTACTCCACAGGGAATTTAACCAAATTTAAAGGAGTAGTGAGCTGTTTGGCAGATATTAGGCTCTGGAGAATAATTAAACTTCCATAAACTTTCTGGGAAAAAAAAAAACCTCACTATCTAATAGGGGATGAGGAATGAAAAGGCTTTCAGATTTTAAACTATTAGATCATGTCATAATGTTTGCCACTGTTCCTCATAAAAATGGTTATTCATTAAAAAAACTAATTGCTTTCCTATTGCATCTTATACTACTCATTTGTTTTGAGGCTTTTTAAAAAGTTGGTTTGCTTTGTTTTGGTATTTAGATATGTTGGTTTCCTCCATTAGATATTGATATCTGCCTGTTTTAATTCCATGTGCACTTAATCATAGTACGTAGGACTGTAACATGTGATATTCTGTCACTTAAATTTCTCCCCAGGACTAAAATATGAACGAGCTGCTATGCTCTGTGTTTATCAAAAAGTTGTATAGAAACATTTATGGCATTTGATGAGACGTTCATATATAATGAGGCTAAGTGGGGCAAAAATCCATACAGTATCAAAAGTAGGATCAAAAATATCACAAAGGGCTCCCCTGATAACTCCAATTCTAACAAGGTAAAGCTTGATCAGATTAAAAGTCCTTCATTCAAGTCTTTAAAAAATAATGCACATGTAAGTCAAAGACATACCAAATGAATAAAAACAATCTCAGAACGATGCTATGCCCCTTAAGTAATAAGGAAATAGACGTCCCTGTCAAAAGTGACATGACTAAAGTAACAATTGCTGGTAGCTGCCAAGAACACCCACGTGAGGTCTCCAGCCTCGTACCAGTGAGTCATCATATTACCACAAATGGGACAAAAACTGGGGAGGGTTAATGGACTTTAATCTCAAAATGTGAAGTAATTACAAAAAAAATTTGTTCATTTAAATCAAATTAACAGAAGAATAATGTCCATCACTAAAGAGAACGTTCTCTATGGATCATACCCCAAATAGAGATTTACATATTTCTAGATACCATTTTTTGACTAGCAATTCAATAAAACACCTTCAGCTTGACATTCCTTGTTTCCCTTTTCCCAATCCCTCACTCCTGTTCCTTGGGCTCACTTCCGAAAAGAAGCTACAGCACCTACATCCTTGCCCCAGGTTTTCCTGTGAGAAGAACCATGCTAAGACACATAATGAATTGGCCACAGGGGACCCAGCATGCTGAACTTCATAATTTATTTTACTGTGAAACAATTTTTTAACATTACCTCAGGCATTCCAAAGAATACACGCAGGGAAACAGAGAGCTAAAATTGTTCTCCTCCAACATAGAATACAATCCAAATTCCCCATTGTGATCTATAAGAAAATGTGAGGCAGAAATGTGACCCATCTAACCTGGTCCCCAGCTATCTTGTCACGCTCACATCCTATCTCTTTCCTTTCCACTCCCTTCACTCCCGGTCTGCTGTTCTTCGTACTCTTTCAACGTGCCAAGATGCTCCTGCCCCTGGGTTTTTGTTCTTACTATTCCCTCTACCAGGAACAGATATTTGTCCAGCTGGTGGCATGACTCCCTTTCTCACTTCCTTCCTGTCTTCAGCTAACTGTTGCCTCGCAGAAATGCCTCCCACAGTCCCGAAAATATGACCTCCAGTCACTTTCTTTCATACAACTTTACTTTTCTTCAAAGCACTGGTCTCTATTTGAAAGCACTTTGCACTCCTGTGTCCATTGGTTGTCTCTTGATTAGAGGGTAAGCTTCACATAGGAAGCCTTTGTTCATTGTTGTATTCCTAGTACCTGGGAAATCTGTGTATCTTTGAAAATGTGTATGTTCCTTATCATTCTTTTTTTCCCCCATTTTGTTACGCAGCCATGAAAATGCAATCACAAACTAGCTTTCGGAAAACGTTGTTCTGGAGTAATTTGCTCAGCATTACATAATACCCTCACTCATTCTGTTCTTCCTTTACCTCTTTTTGCTTTTCCTCCTCACAATCACCTCGAGAATTCTTCCCCTTGAACATCAGATTAAGCATCCTACCCACCGTGAAAACTTGTTGATGGTTCATACCATCAGGGTGGATGCTCTGTCCTGTGGGTTTTTTGATCTGTGTTCTGTGCTCCCTTGTCTGAAAACATGTCATGTAGGGACATGATCACATGCTTGTACCACCAGACTGAGTACCTTGAGGGAAGGGACTCTGCCCTTTGCCACTCACTGTATCTTTTCTACCCAGAGTAGTGCCTCTCTCAAAACTTTTCCACCACTGCCATCCTAGTCTGATACACTGTGCTGTTAAGGAGAAGAATTTTCCTTTTTTAAAAAAGTTTTTATTTAGGGCACCTGCATGGCTCAGTCAGTTAAGAGTCTGCCTTCGGCTCAGGTCATGATCCTAGTGTCCTGGGATCGCCCTGCATCAGGCTCCCTGCTTTTCCTTCCCCCTGCTCCTGTGCTCTTGCTTGCTCTCTCCCCCTCTCAAATAAATAAAATCTTTAAAAAAAGTTTATATTTAAATTCCAGTTAGTTAACATACAGTGTAATAATAGTTTCAGGTGTACAATATAGTGATTCAACATTTCCATGCAAAATTCAGTGCTTATCATGCACTAAACCATGCACTCCTTAATCCCCATTACCCATTTAACACATCCCCCACCTGCCTCCCCTCCATCAGTTTTTTCTCTAAAGTTAAGAGTCTGTCCCTTGGTTTGCCTCCCTTTCTGTCTTTCCCTTTGCTCATTTGTTTTACTTCTTAAATTCTACATATGAGTGAAATCATACAGTATTTGTCTTTCTCTGACTTATTTCGCTTAGCACAATACTCTTTAGCTCCACCCATGTTGTTGCAAAAAAAGAATTTCTTTCTTTTTTTATGGCTGAGCAATATTCCATTACATACATATGCCACTTCTTTATCTACTCATCAGTCAAAGGACACGGGCTGTTTCCATGATTCAGCTATTGTATATAATGCTTCTATAAACATCAGGGTGCAGGTATCCCTTTGAATTCGTATTTTTGAATTCTTTCAGTAAATACTTAGTGGTGCAACTGCTGGATCATAGGGTAGTTCTATTTTTAATTTTTTGAGGAAACTCCACCGTTTTCCACAGTGGCTGTACCAGTTTGCATTCCCACCAACAGTGGAAGATGGTTCCCCTTTCTGTATATCTGTATTCTTTGATTTTAGCCATTCTGACTGGTGTGAGGTGATATTTCATTGTAGTTTTGATTTGTATTTCCCTGATGAGTGATGCTGAGAATCTTTTCATGTATCTGTTGGCCATCTGTAGGTCTTCTTTGGAAAAATGTCTATTCTTGTCTTCTGCCCATTTTTTTAAGTAGGCTCCATGCCCAGCATGGAGCCCAATGCAGGGCTTAAACTCATGACCTGGTTTAAACTCTCAACCCCGAGATGAAAACCTGAGGTGAGATCGAGAGTCAGATGCTCTACCAACTAAGCCACCCAGGTGCCCCTGACCATTTTTTAATTGGATGATTCATTTTTTGAGTGTTGAGTTTTATCAGTTCTTTATATATTTTGGATACTAATCCTTTACTGAATATGTTTGCAAATATCTTCTGCCATTCCAAGGGGTTCCTTTTAGTTTTGTTGGTTGTTTCCTTTGCAGTGCAGAAGCTGTTTAGTTTGATGAAGTCCCAATTGTTCATTTTTGCTTTTGTTTCCCTTGCCTCAGGAGACATATCAAGAAAGAAGTTGCTATGGCTGATGTCAAAAAGGTTACTGCCTATGTTCTCCTCGAGGGTTTTGGTGGTTTCAGATCTCACATTTAGGTCTTTCATCAATTTTGCATTTGTTTTTGTGTATAAGAAAGTGGTACAGTTTCACTCTTTTGCATGTTGCTGCCCAGGTTTCCCAACATCATTTATTGAAGAGATTGTCTTTTTTCCTCGGGTTATTCTTTCCTGCTTTGTCGAAGATTAATTGACTGTATAGTTGTGGGTTTATTTCTTGGTTTTCCATTCTGTTCTATTGATCTGTGTGTCTATTTTTTGTGCCAGTACCATACTGTTTTGACCACTACAGAGTTGTAATATAAATTTAAGTCCAGAATTGTGATGCCTCCAGCTTTGCTCTTCATTTTGCTTGGTATGACTTTGATCTGTTTGTACTTGTTGAGGCCTGATTTGTGACCTAATATGTTATCTGTTCTGGAGAATGTCCTATGTGCCCTTGAAAAGAATGTGTATTCTGCTGTTTTAGCATGGAATGTTCTGAATGTATCTGTTAAGTCTATCTGGTCCAGTGTGTCATTCAAAGCCATTGTTTCCTTGGTTAAATTTTCTGTTTAGATGATCTGTCCACTGATGTAAGGGAAGAGTTAAAGTTCCCTACTATTACTGTGTTATTATCAATCAGTTCCTTTATATTTTTGTTTTATGTATTTGGGTGTTCCAGTGTTGGGTGCATAAATATTTATAACTGTTTCATCTTCTTGTTGGATTGTCCCTTTTATGACTATATAGTGCTTTTGTTTCTTGTTAAAGTCTTTGTTTTAAAGTCTAGTTTATCCAATGTAAGTGTTGCTACTCTGGCTTTTGACATTCTTTTAGTGGTAAATTTTTCTCCATCCCCTCAATTTCAATCTGCAGGTGATTTTAGGTCTAAAATGTATCCCTTGTAGGCATTATATATGGGTCTTTATTTTTATCCATTCTGACACCTTATGTCTTTGGATTGAAGCATTTAGTCCATTTATATTCAAAGTAATTACTGGAAGATATGTACTTATTGCCACTTTATTACTAGTTTTGTTGTTGTTTCTGGAGATTTTCTCTGATCCTTTCTTGTCTTCATCACTTTTAGTCTCTCTGTTGCATTCAAAGAGTCCCCTTTAATATTTTTTGCAGAACTGGTTTAGTGGTCATTAACTCCTTTAGTGTTTGTTTGGGAAACTGTCTTTTCTTCTGAATGATAGTCTTGTTGGATAGAATATTCTTGGCTGCAGGTTTTTTCCATTCATCATTCTGAATATATCATGCCACCCACTTCTGGATTGCCACATTTCTCTTGAGAAATCTGCAGCTACCATTACGGGTTTTCCCTTATAAGCTAAGAACCTCTTTCATCTTGCTGCTTTTAACATTTTTTTCTTTATCACTGTATTTTGCAAATTTACAGGTGTTGGCCTGCTTTTGACGATTTTGATGGGAGTTCTCTGTGTCTCCTCGTTTCCTTCCGTAGTTTTCAGCTATTATTTCTCCAGATAAATTTTCTGCCCTCTTTTCTCTCTCTTCTTCTTCTGGGACTCCTATAATATGAATATTATATTTGATGGAGTCACTGAGTTCCCTATGTCTATCCTCATGTTGCATAATTCTTCCTTCTCTCTTTTGTTCAGCTTCATTATTTTCCATTATTTTGTCTTCTAGGCCATTAATTTGTTCTATTTCTTCCAGCCTGATGTTCATTGCATCAAGCCAGTTTCTAATCCTGTTATTGCACTCTTCATCTCTGATTCTGGTTTAACTCTTTTATCTCTGTGGTAAGGGTCTCATTGATGTCTTCTAATCTTTTCTCAAGCCCACTGAGTATTCTTATGATTGTTGCTTTAAATTCTCTATCAGGCATGTTGTTTATATCTTTTTAACTTAGATCTCTGGCTGTGGCCTTGTTCTTTCATTTGGGATAAATGCCTCCATTTTGGCATTTTGTCCAAGCTTCTGCCTTCTGTTTGTTAGAAGAGCCAGTTATGCCTCTGCTCCTGAAAGTAATGGCCTTATGAAGAAAAAGGTCAAGTAGCGCCAAGGGCCTGGTTCTTCAGGAAATATCTCCAATGGGTGCCGCATGTGCTCTGCTGTTATGTTTTGTCTGCTCTATCCTTCAGGCCAGTTGTCTGCAGAGTCTCTCTTTGCCTGTTTTGGGCAGTGTTTGGTCACTGGCCTGAATGCAACAAGTTTTAAAATAGGTGTGCTCTGGTCTCTTTGTGAAATGAGACCTGACACCACTTCTACCAGAATTGAGGCCCTGCTTATCTCTCTGGTTGGTAGACATGGTGTGGGCAGAGGTTTGTGCTGGTCTTCTGGGGGGAGTGGCCCACTGCTTTGAGACTGAGTCAAGCATGACTGAGAAGGACAGTCATGCCAGAGTGGAGGGAGATGGGGCTGGGTGTAAGCAAGTTTTGGTAGCCAGTGTTAGTGTTGTGCTGCTTCCCACAGGCAGCTCTATGCTTATACTGAGGTGGTGGTAGAGACATGGCACCAGCCAGCTCCATTGTTCCCATAGAAGGGTTTCCATGAATGTTGCCTCTAAAAGACTAGCTCTGAGAAGAGGGAATAATCTTCCTCTCTGTGCCCCAGACATTCTTCAGATTGCTATTTTCATACTGTCAACCTCCAGGTTGTTTGCCTTCCTTCTCTCCAGGAGCAGCACGGTGCCCTCTGGGCCCTATCCTAACCAAGCTGCTGAACTTACACTCCAGGCATTAAGCCCTACTGGTTGCAACAACTCATGAAATTTAGCTCCTTTTGTTTTCCAAGACAATGACTTTCAGGCAATGTTCTCCTTGTGCATTCCCTATTTGTTCCTATCTCTCTTGCCTTTCTCTGTGACCACAGCTCCCTCCCCTCCACAGCACCCAGGATCAGTTTCTTCCTAAACCATGTCTCCCCACTCCCTACCTTCTTCAATATGGCCTCTTCTCTCCCGTTAGTTGTGGAGTTTCTTCCATCAGTCTTCAGGTCATTTTCTGGAGTATTTAAAATGATTTGATAGTTATCTAGCTGTGTTTGTGGGACGAGACAAGCCTAGGGTCTTCCTATATCACCACCATCTTCCTCCTGAGCAGAACAGTTTTGAAGATGCTATGTTTTGTCTTTTCTTCCAGACTCTCTATTTCTATGTCAAATATGGTTTGTCCCACAGGGCCTTTAATGGTGCAATCCTTTTTTTTTTTCTTAATTATGTTTTCATGGTTGAGTAAAATGAATTGTAAATAATATAGTACATTATTGGACAGCTTTAGCAACATTTTTATAAGACTAATCTGTATCATCTCTGGGGCTTCTTTATAGCAGGGATTTCATCACCAACCCAGAGAAGCTCAAAGCTTTAGGATCTCAAGACCCATCTACTTAGCTTACTGTAGCCAGTGTGATCTTTTGTAAATATGAATCTGATCATGTCACACACTCTTACTTGCTATACTGCTTCCCCTCACAGCCTTTGCCAATACAATTCCCTTTTCTGAAATGCTCTTTCTTCCCCTGCCCATTCCCATGGCACATATCCACTCATCTTTCAATCTCACAGAAGCTTCCTATTCTCTGTGACTATTATCCATTATAAGCATTTACAGTACCAACCACTTCTTCTCCCAGCATCTTTCACATTTGTTATTTCACTTTGATCATATGATTAATGCCTTTTCTCTCCAAAGAGTAAGCTCCAAGTGGAAAGAGTCTGTAGTTTTAATTCCTCTAGCATGGTGTTAGGCACAATATGTAGTCAATAAACATTTGTAGGGTAAATGAATGAATGCATGAACAAAACTACTTACAATCTAACCAAATTCCCAAATGCACAATAAAAGGGTTGCTATGGAAAAAGAAAGCACTTTTCAGTTGTCTCAAGAGGATTTTGGTTTCTAAAGGAGACTTAAATTCTTACAGAGTTAAAAAAGTTGTAGGTTTTTGAACCTGATCATTTTTAGAATGCTAGCCTAGGCTGTAAGTCAAAGGGAGAAAGCTTTATGTTCACAAACCCCAAGGGGTTAAGGGCACAATCCAGGGAACCTGGAAGATAAGTCTGCCACCGAAGCATGAAAAACCCACTCTAAAAGGACTTTCAATTCTGGCCCACTTGTTAGGAATTCTAAGTTTTACAGTCCTTGATCCTCTCTATATCAGATTACTTTGTAAGTCAATTGTTTCCTCACCTCAAAAGGACATGATTTTACTTTTTTTGATTCAGGTGTTGGGTGAACTGAAAAGATAGAGAATAAAGAGATTAATTAAAGTAAGATAGCAATGGTCAAGTTTGCTCTCTGCTGAGTGTATCGCCCTCATCTTAAATCTTCTTAAACCACACGCAATTAATTCAAAAGCCTGAGGGCACTTGCATGGAAAGGATAATGGGGTGAGACTTTAAATGGTATAAAGTTCTTAATGTGAAATCTCTCTGCTTTATTGGTTTATGTTAACACCTTACTGATTAAACTTGTGATGACTGAAGCTATTTCTATTCACGGATATCAAATTGACTCAATGTATTCTATTTTTGGTCATTTTAAATTCTTAGTCACCATGCAATTGATTGAATTGACTGGACTGTAATCTAAATCTTAAAACTGCAGGAAGTACCAGATTGGTCATTGCTTAATTCAATGATATTGTAGACATAACTAGTCTCTATGATATTTTCTAAATGTTTTTTAAGAAGTAGGTGTAACATCATCATACATACACAGCCACAGAAGGTTAATTTGTAAACTACTTGCATGTTCAACTATTAAGAGACTGATCTGTAAATTACAGCACATCTATGTAAGCGCTGTTCTGATGTGACTTTTAAAACAATGTTTTCAGAGACACAGGAATGACATAGGAAATGTTTACATAATGTTAAAGGAAATAGCAGGTGACAAAACCACATAAAGAGTAAAAGCCCACATTGTTGGGGGATATATAAAAAGAGGGAAAGAAGAAAGCCTCATAGGTAGGAGAGAAAGGAGAAAGGAAGAAAGAGAGACAAAAATACACCAAATGTTATCACTGGATAGCTGATGAAATTATAGGCATTTTTTTTCCTTTTGTCTTCATCCCCTTTCCTGTATTTTCCAAAGTAGCCTGTATGCTACTTTTATAATCAGAGGAAATCAGCTTTTAAAAGTTAGAATACATACTCTATGGTCTTCAAATGAGAAAATAATCTTCAGTAGATTGTCATTGCTTGGGTAGGCTCATCGTAGAGAAGTGGGGAGGAAGAAAAATGATCACCACCCATGGTCTTCTGCCACTATGAACACATGCCCTGACTCTCTCTCTCTCTCTCTCTCTCCCTCTTTCTCTCTCTCTCTCTCTCACACACACACACACACACACACACACACACACACACACACACAGTCACTCACACAATGATGCTACTACAGGCTCAGTGCCTTGATACCTAAAAGCTGTGCTGGACCAGAGTCACTAACTATAGAACTTCAACCGTGTGTCCTTAGCTGTTGGTAACTTAGAACTGAAGCATCATTTGAAACAGAGTCCTCTCCATTTTTGACTCTAACAGCTCTGGTAACTAAAGTGTTGTGGGGCCACCATCAACTGTGAAAAAAGAAAAGGAAAAAAAGCAATGCAAAGACTCAGGCAGCAAGCCCTCTTCTATGATGGAGTCTCCACCTCTGGAAGATAAGGATTTTTTTTTTTTTTTTTTTTTTTTAAACAAAGACTGCCCTCCACATGTACCAGAGTAGCCAGCCTGTATGATGTAGCCTGACACTGTGGAGGTTTACACAGACAGGCCTTTTGCTCAGGCTTTTCTCAGAACACAAACACTTTTTGGAGATCCACAATAAAGAAAGGAAAAATAGAAGTGATCCTGAGAATAGTCTACAGAGCAGGCTATAAGATTTCTGGGGTCAGAGTAAAATGAAAATGTGGGGCTTCTTCTCCAAAAAGTGGGAACAAAGCACTGTTAAAGGTGTTAAAACAAAACTTTTTCCTTTCTTACTGGCCTTTCTCCTGACTTGTCATGGTGTTTTCTTGTTTGTTTGCCATTGAATGTCATTCTAAGAAAATATTAAATTTTTTATTATTAGCATGAATTTACCATTCCTGTTTATATTGTGGAATGCCTATTTTTAAATGCAAACATAGAAACATTTAATTCAATTGCAGAATCACCAAAGTTATATGATTCCTATTTTGTAGTTTTACATGCATATACATATGTTGTCCTTAGCAGAACAATGGAAATACTGCATAAAATAGCTCAATTGTTTTTATTTCACTTCTTGATATGCACACATTATACCAACACTCTCTACTTGAAGCTTACTGATGAGTAAGGAAGGAAAGCAACTATGGCTTCCCTATCTCCCTTTCCTTCTATGTCATCATAGATGACACTCTTAGTGTTTCTCCTTTACTACTCACACTTAACACTTCACTTCTGACACTTCTGGTCACTAAGTGTGTGTGTGTGTGTGTGTGTGTGTGTGTGTGTGTGTGTGTGTGTGTGTTTAGGGGAGGGGGCTTCCCATACCAGTAATTTTCCAACACCAGCTGGATATAATTTAACTCAACTCTGATACTATCTGGAGATCCCACAGGTTAAGGGCTCAGTGCTACAAGACTGTCTCTCACCTCTACTTCAATGCCAACCTCAAGTCCCATATTGTCTCCTGTCATGACTGATGGCTATAAATTGGGGTTCCCATGACATCCTCTTGGGTTAAATAATTTGCTAGAATGGCTCACAAAACTCAGGAAAACACCTGTATTTACCAGTTTATTATAAAAGGATCTGATAAAGGATACAGATAAATATCCAGATGGAAGACATGTGTAAGGCAAGGTCTGAAAGGATCCCAAGCAAAGGAGCTTCTGTCCCATGGAGTAGGAGTAGATCATCCCCTTGGCATATGAATGTGTTTACCAACCCAGAAGCTCTCCAAAACCCCACATGTGGGATTTATTTTTTCACATATGGGATTTTAATGGAGGTTTTATCACATAGACATGATCTATCACAAACTCAGTCCCTCTCCTCTTTCTGGAGGATAAGGGGTGGAGCTGAACATTTCAAGCTCTAATCATGGATTCATCTTTCTGGTGACCAGCCCCTATCCTGAAGCTATGGAGCCTGCCAACAGACACTCCTTAGGCCAAAAGACACTCCTATCTATCACCCAGGAAATTCCAAAGACTTTAGAAATTGTATCAGGAGCTACGATCAAAAACCAAGTATTAGTATGAAAGATGTTCCTAGTGCTCTTATCATTTTGGAAATTACAAAGGTTTTAGAAGCTCTATGCCAGGAACTGGGGCAGAATCCAACATACATATTTACTATTATTTCACAGTCATTCATATTTTTTTTTAGAGCGCCACTGCCCCCTTTCTGCATTTAAAGCAAGTTTGGGTTCAGATGAAAAGCACAGCACCCCAGATTAGTTCACAACTACTAGCTCAGTTGTAGATGTAACATGCTTATCTTATATTCCCTTTTTGTCCTGCTGAACGTCCACACATTGTGCATCCACCAGAATTCTGTGCTCATGGAGCATCACAAACACTATATGCAAAGGAGGTAGCCAGAAAGGTGAGCATACATTTTGTGCTAATCTCCTCTACTCACAGACATGCTCCACTGCCATTAAATGCCACTTACAAAATACAAGTTCAAAGATAAAATAGTTAAGAATTTCAAACCACCACCACCACCAGAGCATTAAATCGAAGGTGGGGCCATTCTGATTACAGGCCCTCTGTGGCTACTCAGGTTGCACATCCCATGAAACCAGCCCAGACATACTGCTTTGGCTTTTTGGCCAAAATATTTTTCAGTGCACCCAGAAGCTTATAATGGCTGCTTACCTAATTAATGAAAGTAAACTTTGCCAGATCTACGGGCAGAGCGAGACGCGTATGCACTGAGTTCTACGTGAAAAGAGATGAGGACAGACTCACCGAGTAAGAAAGCTAAGCCCAATGATGTGATATCCATATAACATTATATGACTATTTCACAAAAATCCTGCCTCACAATTTATGGAGAAAGCCAGCAGTGAGAGATTGGGGAGCCGCAAAGTAGGGAAGTTTGCTCACTGGTTATTTTAGATGCAGTTCCTGAGATTGACTGGGACACTAATTGGAGAATCATTAAATGAGAAGGCACAGTCTTACATATATCAAAGGTCTGTTTTCTTTCTGGTTGACAAAACGAACAATTCCAGGAATCGTGCTGAACACTGTAATCTGATAATTAAGGAAGGGCTCAGTGGAGCAAGGAAAGGAAACAGGAAAATTAAATTTAGAAAGAAGCTGATGAAGAGCCAGGCACCAGCTGACACAAAATCGTCCGTTGAAAATGTTCTTAGAGAAAAACTGAAAATGTTCTTCATAAATAAGGTTTAGTGAATAGGAAACAAAAAGCTCTTCTGTAAAATAACACTAAGGCTATTAAGGCAATGCTTTTCTTAACCAAGCAAGTTAATACTGCTTGTGTCTACTGCTTGCTTCAAAATAAGTGAGGTCAGCCTTATAAAATGATCAAATCAAGTGCAGTTTAAGTGAATTGGTTATCCACATTCTATAGCTCTCCCCATACATAAAGTGACTCTCATATCACTACATCAGATTAACTAGAAGTCTTTTGCCGGGCGATGATTTGGCATAATTTCCACAATAATTTGCCTAGTTTTATAGTTCTCTAGCCGCTCCCTTCTGAACCTGAGGTCCTGACATAAGCCACAGCTTATAGCCTCCCTAACCATTTTTACCTGAGCTAGATTCTGCTACCCATGGCTTCTGGTGTGCCTCAATCTCCAAAATTCACGTATGGAATAACGTCTACTGGCCAAATGGCAACTGAGTGTGTTACAAATTGGACACCACCATATATCTCTCATTTTATTTCCACTACCATGACACTAGATTATAGCTCTGGGCTCAGATGACCTAACCCAAATTATCCCTGATATTGTGCCTTGGACCATTCAGTTCACAGTTCTGAGGTCATTCTTCATCAACCTATGTGTTTCCTCAGCCCTTCAATCCACAACTAAGAAGGTTATCTAATATCGGCTTGTTCTCTTCCTGTTGGCACCATATTGTCAAGATATCAACTCATCTTTAAACTGTATTCATCTAAAATACTAAATTAGTCTCAAGGTCACTCAAATGTGGTGTTTCAGCATCTGTTATATAACCCTTTTCCTAACTTAAATTCTAACCCTAGAGGTGGAGAGCACTGATCTTCTCCATCAATGGTTCTTGTGTAGTCAATGTCTGTGCCCTTGGCTTCCACTGTAATTTGGGGGAATGACAAAAAGTACAACTGTAAAAACTGAGAAGTATTAAAAAGATTTTTTTATCTCAAAAAATGTCTCATCCAAGGTGCCAAATATTTGCAATATAATCATAATTTAACTCAATTCAACATAAATTCTTTTAGTACCAACCAAAGGAGACACCATGGGTGACTCTATACATAATAAAGATAAATACAGTACAGTTCCTACCCTTGAGAACCTCAGTCCAATTAGAAAGAAATAACATATAATCATTTTATGTATGTAATAGAAACATTTGTGAAGTGTTATGAGAATATAGATTGAAGATCATTTTCTTTGGGTTAATTTCTTGCTCTTTTCTAGACATTATTTTATTCAAATTATTCCAAGATGCAATACATTGGTTACTGCAGCTATCTGGACCTTGCCTCTCCTCCAAGCTGTGAGGTGGGTGATAAGTAGGTTGGGAAAAATTAGAGCAAGATAAGAGGTATCAGGAAAATATTCATTAATGTGGTCATTCATGCATTCAAGATTTATGCATTAAACACCAACTCTGACAAATACTGTGCAGGATGAAAAGTTCTATCAGGCATAGCTACCTATTCTTTGATGTTGAGAAATCAAGTTGGGACTTTTGTAATTTAGAGTTTAATAGTGGAACTTTTAATATTTCAACTTAATCTATTTTCCATTGTGCAACAATTTCTTATAGATACAGATCTGCCTTGTACCGTTTATTCCAAAGGGTTGTCTATGTTTCTATTTATTCCTCTTATAGTCATTCAGCTTCATTTCTACCATAACATTTGTTGTTTAAAGGAAAAGATTAATTGCTTAGACCTGTATTTCACAGAATGGAGTCACAATTATGTTCATCAGAAAGAATAACTTGGGTATTTATAAAAATGCAGAAAAGAGAACTCAGAATCTCTCAAAGTGAGACTCTGCAGAAATCTCAGCAATCTCCATTTTTTTTTTTTTTTAAGATTTTATTTATTTATTTGAGGGAGAGAATGTGAGAGAGAGAGAGAGAAGGGTCAGAGGGAGAGGCAGACTCCCTGCCAAGCAGGGAACCCGATGCGGGACTCGATCCCAGGACTCCAGGATCATGACCTGAGGCAAAGGCAGTCGCTTAACCAAGTGAGCCACCCAGGCGCCCGCAATCTCCATTTTTAATAAGCACACAGATTTTTCAGATTAACACTAAAGTTTGAGAGCTATCACTCTAGCACAGCTTTACCTTATACTCTTGAGGGTTTAGGTCGCTCATCTTTTTAAGTAATGTTCTGCCTCCTGGGCTCATTTTTATTCAGAATATAAGGATTATGAGTGCCTGGGTGGCTCACTCAGTTAAGCGTCTGCCTTCAGCTCAGGTCATGATCCCAGAGTCCCAGGATCGAGTCCTGCATTGGGCTCCCTGCTCAGCGGGGAGTCTGCTTCTCCCTGTGACCCTCTTACCTCTCATGCTCTCTCGCACGTGCTCTTTCTCTCTCTCAAATAAATAAAATCTTTTTTAAAAAAGAATATAATGATTAACCAACTTCTTTTTGATTGTTTTGTTCTGTTTTAGGAGGGAGAGGGAGAGAGACAATCTTAAGCAGGCCCCACACTCAGCACAGAGCCCAATGCAGGGCTTGATCTCACAACCCTGAGATCATGACCTGAGCCAAAATCAAGAGTTGGATGCTTAACCGACTAAGCCACACAGGTATCCCAATTAAGCAACTTCTATAGATGTGAGGATACAATTTTCTCCACAGTGGGGCTATAAGACCCCACAAATGTGACTGCTGCATTCCTTTCCAAACTCATCCCTTACTATTGTCAACTGTGCTCTAGCCACAATTTGTCTTCCACTTTCTTCCCTGTGAACTCCTCCCCATACCATGTCTAATGTTGAGAAGATTCTTCTCCCACACTCTTTGCCTAGCTAACTACCTTTCATTCTTCATAGAGCAAATATCCTTTTCATGGATAGACTTTTCCTAAACACTCAAAGTTAATTAATTCTTGCTTCATATTCTTTTATAGAGCCCAGTTCCTTTCTATCGAGGAACTTATCACGATTATTATACATTTGTATGTATTTTGCTTGATGCATATGTCTTTTGCCATTGCAACTTGCATGAGAGTGGGGACCCTATCTGATTACTTCACCAATACAGATTATCTCTTAGCATAATGCCCGACAGTGTAGATACCTAATGAATACTTGAATAAATGAACAAACAAGCGAATAGTAATTACTTCATATACAAGAACACTGCATAAATTAAATATGTGAAAGACGTAACAATATATGGTCAATTATATGCAAGTCATAAAATGATTTAAGAATTGAGAGGGCAAAGAGGTCAATATGCACTGAAGTAGTCAAGAAAGACTTAGTAGATGAAATGGAACTTTAGCCGGGCCCTAGATAGTAATTAAAATAAGCAAAGAGGACAAGACAGGTCTCATAGATAAAAGTTCAGAGGTCAAAATCACAGAATGTCTGAGTTAAATTATTCCAAGATTTATTCCACTTCAGCACATTCTGTTTATAGATAAATGTGGTGAGGAATTTTTTATTTTGATTGATTCTCTTGTCCCTGGAGGAATGGTCCACAGAAAAGCAATATTCTAAATTTCTCAGTGGTTTTATTGATCCCGCCACCAGTTCCCAGAAATAATAACTGTGGGATTCAAAGTATGAGAGAGGTTAAAAGAACATCAAAATGTGATCAGATACCCAAGCAGACATTATGAAACTTGGCAGAAGTGATGTAAATACTGAAAGAAACCACATTCAACTTAATAGGGATTTAAATCAGAACATGAAGAAGTTAGTTCCTCTAATATAAACCAGGAATCTGGACATCAATCTCCTCTGAATTGTGGAAACATCAGAGTGGCCATTTCACTTTTATTTCTGCTCAAATTATTTTCCTATACAGATGCAAACCAAGAAAATAATGTCTGAAAAGCATTATTACCTAAATTCCTAGTCTACTAAATAGTCTGAACTTCGTGAGTTGCAAATACAAAATGGTTTCACATTTTTCTTTCTTGTTTGTTGCCAAACATATTTTGAAAGATTCCCCTTCATATAACACTGATACCACTTTCAGACATTAAAAGAAGCCTCTTGACTTGTTACTGTATGCCATTTTCTAAGGCTTATATACCACACCCGAAACAAGCAATTTGGTCTTGCCCAATCCCTGTAAGATAGCCAAAAATCTAGGATATATGAACTAACTGCTTTTAGGAATTAAACATTGTGGACTCTGAGAGAAGGAAAACAATCTTCAATCTTCCTGGCTTTAGGCTTGGAGAAACATTATGGACTGCAACGCTTGGAGGAGAAACCCAAGCATAGAACGTGGGTCTCATTGAACTAAGGCAAGGATCAAAATTAGGTTTTTCTGAGGCAGCTGTGGTTTTCCAGGAAGAGTATCGAGAGGAGTAAGTATACAGAGGAAGAACTTAGAAAACTTTATGGTGGTTTTCTTAAGTCTGTTTCTGAGTGCTAGGCTATCAAGCATAGGATGAAATTCCAAATTCCAAGCAAAGAGCTAATGGAGAGCTGGTAAGAACTGTTCCCAGAGATCAAACTGCACTGGGAGGCATTCACATACCCATCAGCCAGAGTGGAGAACGCTTGTTGAATAATCATAGCAGACAATAGAGACCTCAGATTTGTATCTTAGGAGTAAGGCTAAACTAAGTGCAAAAAACACTACAAAGATATAGATCTATCTATCTATCCATTTATCTACACACTCTCTCTACATATAAGTGTACACACACATACATATATAAATATGTGTGTATATATTTATGTATATGTGTATGTGTATATATTCCATGACAGAGTAACAGAAAATATCCAAAGAGAAAATGACTAAAAATGACTAAAAGAAAAATGAACAAAGCCGTAGTGACCTGTGGGACAATTTAAAGTGGTCTAACATATGTGTAATTTAAACGACAAAAGGGAAATCAGCAAAAAATATGTGAAGAAATAATGAAGAAATTCAATGACTCAAAAGCAAGAAGAAAATGAACTATGAAGTAAACTACACCAAGGCATGCCATAATCAAATAGAGAAAATCTTTAAAGCAATGAGAAAAACAAAACATCATGTACGTATGAAAAATATAAAAATGACTTGAGACTTCTTGAAAAACAATGTTAGCCATGAGAAAATAGAACTTTAAAGCACTGAAAAGTTATTTTAGAATTTTATGCTCAGAGAAGAAGAACAAGAAGTCATATTTAGACAAATGAAAGCTGAAAAATATGTATCACCAGCAGATATGCATTACAAGGAATGTAAAAGAAGTTTTCCAGGGACAAGAAAAATACCAAATGGAAACTGATCTGAATAAACCATGAAGAACTTCGGAAATGATAATTACATGTGTAAATATAAATGACATCTTATATATATTTTTTTAAGATTTATTTATTTTAGAGGGGGAGGGGCAGAGGGAGAGAGAGAGAATCCTGAAGCAGTTTCCCTGCTGAGCAGGGAGCCTGACAAGGGGCTCAATCCCAGGACCCTGAGATTGTGACCTGAGCTGAAATCAAGAGTTGGCCACTTAACTGACTGAGCCACCCAGGTGCCCTTCTTGTTCACATTTTTAAATTTCTTTGAAAGATAAAAGACCAAGAAATAACAACATATTACAGAATTATTCCCTATGTAGAAATAAAATGAAATCAAAATCAATTATTCCCTATGTAGAAATTTAATGAAATCAAAATTATAACAAAGTATAAAGAATAGGAGGGGAACTAAAAGCAAATTCTCTTAAAGTTTTTACAGTGTATGTGGAGTATTATCAAATTTTTGAGTAGAATCTGATAAGATAAAGAAGGTTACTATAAACCGTAGAACGACCAATAAACTATAAAAGAAATTATATTTCAGTAATGCATTTAAAATGAAAGACAAAAAAATATTCAATCTAAAGGAAAGCAGGAAAAGAGAGACAAAGGAACAATAACAAAACCCACAATGGTATGAAGAGAAAACAAATATTATTTTGCATTTAAATTCAATTATATCAGATTTTACATTAAATAGAAACAGACCAAACAAATTGATTAAAAGATAGAAATTATTAGACTGGGCCAAAAGCATGACCAAGATATTTACCTGTCTACGAGAAATGTTTTTTTTTTTTTTTTTACAGAAATGTTCTTTAAATATAAAGGCATACATAGCTTAACAGTAAAAGGATAAACAAAGATTGCTACAAAAATGTTAATCATAAGGAAGGTGGAAGTGGGTATATTAATATCAGACAAAGCAACTTTCAGGACAAGAATTATCAAGGATTGAGACAGAAATTTCTTAATAAAAGGAACAATTCATTGAGAAGACATAATAATATAAATGCGTTGTTACCATTCTTGAACAATGACTTCATCACTTTTTGCTCAGTAATCATTAGAAATAATGTTAAAAATTTAAGTACAGAGAAAAATTGAATCACACTATCAACTAACTTGATATAATCAATATTCACTGAACACTGAATCTGATATTTTAAGGGCAAATGAGACATTTACCAAAAATAGATAAATAATCTGTTGGGCCATGAAAGCAGTCTCAATAAATATAAAAATATTGAACTCAAATTGAGTATGCTAACTACAACATAATTAAGTTAGCAATCTGATTTTTTTTTAGTTTCATGGAATACTGCCAAATAGTTTGAAAATTAACAGCACTACCTTAAGTAACCCAAAAATCAGAAAAGTCACAAAGCATTATTACAAAATATTTTGTGCAATGATAATGAAAAAAAACATGTAAACCACTGTGAGATGTAAATAAAGCAGTACTTAGAGGGAAATTTATAGCTTTAAACATTTATATTAAAAAGTAAGGAAGGTCTAAAATTATCTAAGCTTCAATCATAAAATCTTGCAAAAGAGAAAATTAAGGAAATATAGAGTAAATCAATAAAAGGAAAAAGATAAATTTAATGAAATCAAAAGTGACTTCTTAGAAAAATCATTTATGCTGATAAACCTCTAGCTTGATTAACAAAGAAAAAAAGACCTGTATCAGGAATAAAAGATGGCATATCACTACAAATTCCACAGACATTGAAAGGATGATAAGGAAACATTTCAAAAAATTTTATGTCAGTTTTGGCAAAACGAATAAATTCCTTGAAAGATGCAAATTACCAAAAGTGAAACAAGAACTTATAGAAAATACAAATAGTCATGTGTCTATTAAAAAATCGAAAGTACAATTAAAATCTTTCCACGTGGAAATTTCAGGCCCAAATAGCTTCTTTGTTGTAATCTACAACATTTAAAGAAAATACAATTGCAATTCTACACACAAATTATTTCAAGAAAATAGAAGAGGAACACTTCTTAAATCATTTTATGAAGTCAGAACCAGACAAGTATGAAACTGATACAAAGCAGACAAGAGCATTACAAAAAGAAATAAAGAAACCTAAAAACTCGTCAGTATGCCTTATGAACAGAAACGCAAAAATTTTTAACAAAATATCAGAGTCTACAATGTGTATTTTAAAAAGATATCATGAGCAAATGGCATTTATTCTAGGAATTCAAGGATGCTTTAACAACTGAAAACAAGTGTTCCCCATCTTAACAGAATAAAGGGGGAAATATAATTATTTCAACACATGTACTTATCCAGACCGAACACCATTTAAATAAATAAACAAACCAAGAATAAAAGGACACTCTCTCAATCTAACAGTGGGCATCTATGAAAAACCCACAGTTAATGCCATATTTTATAGAGTAAGACTGAATGTTTTCCCCTTTAACTCTGAGAATATGACAATAGGTCAGCCTGGCCAAAGAGTATAAACTTCCAGTTACAAGATGAATAAGTTCTGGGGACTGATTGTACAACACAGTGATTAGTTAATAATACTGTATTATATACTTGAAAGTTGTGTGTAGACCATATATGTTCTCACCACAAAAAGAAATGCTAAATATATGACATAATGGAGAAGACACTAGGGTGGTAATCATTTTGCAATATATATCAAATTAATAGGTTGTACATCTTAAACTTACACAATATTACATGTAAGTTATATATGCAAATGATATACTGTTCCAACGTTTTATGTCAATAAAGCTGGGAGGAAAAAGTAGGTCTGCTCTTAAAACTTCTAATAAATATTCTACTGGACATTCTAGCAAATACAATTATGCAAGAAGAGAAAAAAATAAAGCATATGGAATGGAAAAGTTACACTGTCACTATTCTCAGGAAACAGGATTGTGTACAGAAAGAAAACTACATTTGTATTTAAAAACAAGTACCTGAACCAAGTGAATTTATTGAGGTCTCAGGATACATGGTTAAAATGCAAGAATCAATTATAACCCTACATAATGGAAAATAAAACTTTTAAAGAGATAATTTCTAATAGCATCAAACCCAGGCAATACTTACAGATCATTTTTTAAATGTCCTAGGTCTATACACTGAAAGCTATAACACATTGCTGAGAGAGATTTTAAAAGACCTAAATAAATGGAAAGACATACCAATTTAATGGATCAGTATTGCTAAAACTCAATAGTGTTAAGAGGTCAATTTTTCCAGATAAAAGGCCAATAGTTTTACATGCATTAACAAGCTGACTACATAATTTATATGGAAATTAAAAGGACTGAGAATAATAAAAATATTTTTAAAAATAACAAAGTTGGAAGATTTATACCACCTGCTTTCAAGATTTATCAAGAAAATGTGTTACTGGCATAAGGATTTTTATATTGATCACTGCAACAAAATAGAGTCCAGAAATACATTCATGCAACAGAAGTTCCAAGGTAACTCAACGGGAAAAGTACAGACTGTCAACAAATGATTTTGAAAGAAGCCATTCCAAGAATTAATTCAAAGTAAATCACAGACCTTAAATTGCAAGGTAAAGCTATAAAACTTCTGGAAGAACATATGGGGTGATGTAGGTAAACAATTTTTAGGACTTAGAAAATTATAAGAAAAAAATTATAAAAAGGAATTCATAAACATTAAAAATCTCTGCTGCTCAAAAGATATCATTTATATATTGATATTTTATATATAAACATGTAATATTGGTATTACATATGTATTCTCATTTATGTTTAAGGACTTGTATCTAGAATATTTAAAGAAAACCTAAAACTCAAAAATAAGCAAAGAAACAATCGACCTTGAAAACAAAAGATTTTAACAGATGTTCACATGAAAATATCTGAATGGGCAATAAGAGCCCAACATCATTAGCCATTAGGGAAATGCAAATTAAAATCACTAAAATCATGATGTTTAAAAGATTAATGATATCAAATGTTGCCAAGAATGTAGAACAACTACTTTCATACATTGCTGTTGGGAATGTAAAGTGGCACATCATTTTAGCAAACATTTTGATGATGTCTTAGAAAGTTAGCCATACAGCCAACGTATGATGTTGCCATTCCAGTTCATTTACACCAATCAATGAAAGCATATGTTCACACTGGGACTCGCATATGAAGGTCTACAGCAACTTTATTTATAATAACCCCAAAATGGAAACATAATTATTGATCAGTAGGTAAATAATTAAATAAATTGTAATATATCTATTCTGGAATAGAGCTTAGTAATAAAAAGGAATAAATACTGATATAGGTAACGTTAATGAAGTTCAAAACATTATGCTGAGCAAAAGACAACAGATAGTAAAAGCACATGCTACTCGATTCCATATATATGAATTTTTTAATTTTTATATAAATTCCAGTTAATAGTGTAATATTAGTTTCAGGTATACAATATAGTGATTCAGTACCTCCATATAACACCTGGTGCTCATTACAAGTGCACTCCTTAATCCCCATCACCTATTTAACCAATCTCCCCACCTCCTCTCTGGAAACTATCAGCTTGTTCTCTGTAGTTAAGAGTCCATTTCTTCCTTTGCATCTCCTTTTTCCCCTTTGCTTGTTTGTTGTGCTTCTTAAATTCCACATATGAGTGAAATTATATGGTATTTGTCTTTCTCTTATTTCAGTTTAGCCTAATATGCTCTACCTCTATCCATGTCATTGCAAATGCCAATATTTCATTCTTTTTTATGGTTGAGTAATATTCCATTATACATATATGCCACTTCTTTATCAATTCATCAGTTGAGGGACACTTGGGCTGTTTCCATAATTTGGCTATTGTAAATAATGCAGCTATAAACAATGGGATGCATGTGTCCCTCTGAATTAATATTTTTGTATTCTTTGGATAAATACCTAGTGGTGTAATTGCTCGATCATTTTTAACTTTTTGAGGATCCTCCATACTGTTTTCCAGAGTGGATGCACCAATTTGCATTCCCACCAACAGTGCAGGAGGGTCCCCCCTTTCTCAACATCCTTACAGCACCTGTTGTGTTCATTTTAGCCATTCTGAAAGATGTGAGGTAATATCTCACTGCAGTTTTGATTTGCATTTCCCTGATGATCAGTGAAATTGAAGAGAGAAAACTAATCTATATTAACAGAAAGCAAATCAGCTGTTGCAAAGGGCCTACAGAGGATTGAAATTTACTGCAAATGTGCAGGAGGGAACTTTTGGTGTGGCAGAAATGTTCTACTCTTGATTGTGGTAGTGATTCTATCAGTACATATATTTATCAAAACTCATCAGACTACACATTTTATTTACTTATTTTTAAAAATTTTATTTGAGAGAGAGTGAGTACAAGCAGGGGGGGGAAGGGCAGAGGGACAAGCAGACTCCCCACTGAGCAGGGAGCCTGACATGAAGCTTGATCCTAGGACCCTCAGATCATGATGCGAGCCAAAGGCAGACACTTAACAAACTGAGCCACCCAGGTGCCCCCCATACTACACATTTTAAATGGTGCATTTATTATATACATGTAAAATCTATCTGTATAACGTTGAATTTGTTTAAGCCCCTTACTAACCTTAGGGTTGGGAGGCTATCAGCCCAACACAGCACTCTCTTTCTGAGAAAGGACTTACTACTCTAATGTATTCTTCTCTAACCAATATTTCTCTAGTTTTGTCTTCTGGTCGTAGGCTAGATGGCATGGTGAGTGAAGTTCTCAGAAAGGTTTGTCCCTTGATCAACCCTGGAAGGAATATATGACAACAATTTTGTGCTCTCTATAAAATATGGATAGACTTATCTGTCATTGGTTTGGGACTTCACCCTAAGTTAAAAGCACTACCCCCACCAACCAAAAAGGCAATATTCAACACCTTCTTACATGTCTTAGGAAATAGGTTTTTAAAAACTTACTTCTGTTTTGTTTGGGAACATGTTACACTGATGATCACGAAGAGGAATCTTAATAATTACGAGGCATATCTGACATCCCTACTGTTTGTAGTAGTAGTTGTTGTTGTTCAGTAGTAGCTGTTTGTTCAGTAGCTTGTCCAAGATGGTCAGATCAAGCTGATCCATGCAAGTGAAGTAAATCTGGCTAGCTAGAGGAGTTTACAGAATCTTCAAGCTTTCTACAACTAATCACCTACCCTTGGGCAGCACTGTGTGATGAATCCTCCTAATAAGGAGAAAGAAGGACTGTCACTGGTAAATGGGGAGCCACCTAGAGAGCCATAATCTAGACAGTTTAAAGGCTAGATAATGCCAAAGTCTAGCATGGCTGGCTAGAATGTAAGTTTATAGAGTACAGGTCTTCTCAAACATTTTTACAGAAGAATTTAAACTGACCTCGAAGAAAGAAACCTATATAAGCATTTAGGACTCTTGATTTATTTTAAAATTGAATGTGACTATAAAACTATTTAAACTACTATTAAAGAGTAAAAATGACACTCCAGGAAGATGTGCCATGTTGATAATGTGGTTTTGTATACTTCCTGGCAGAGGACCAAATTTGTCATGAGCATGCATACCCATACTTGTGTGTTTTCCAACATCTAGATATAACAACATAATGAGATGAAATAGTTGGAGCACCTGGGTGGCTCAATCAGTTAAGAATCTGCCTTCAGCTTGGGTCAGGATCCTGGCGTCCTGGAATCAAGCGCCACGTCGCACTCCCGGCTCCACAGGGAGTCTGCTTCTCCCTTTGCCTCTGCCTGCCACTCCTCCTGCTTCTGCTCTCTGTCAAATAAATAAATAAAGATCTTTAAAAAATAAAAATACAAACTTTTTAAAAGAGATGAAATAGAAATGACTAAGCCTATAGGTAATGAAAACCTATGAAAGTTTTGATGAAAGTAAACTTTAGAAACATTTAGCTAGTAGTAGTAAGGTGGATTAGAAGGGAAAAACTGGGAAGCTGGAGTGGTGGGGGGTGGGAGGCATGGGGTGGCTGGGTGATAGACATTGGGGAGGGTATGTGCTATGGTGAGCGCCGTGAATTGTGTAAGACTGATGAATCACAGACCTGTACCCCTGAAACAAATAATACATTATATGTTAATAAAAAAATAATTAATTTCACAGAAAAAAACCAGGGAAGATATCAACTGGGGAAGCTACTACAATACTTTACAAAAAGGGACAGTCCCTCAACTAGTATTACCCTTGATAATTTGGAAAAGTGTCCCACCAAACTGGGTACCAAGCAAAGATGCACATATATTGTTAGCTATAGGCAAGGGCCGCACCCCAGACACTGTGGAAGTTTCCATTTTCCTTCCATCATGAAGAAGAATGTTCACACGAAGTCTAGAGAAGGACAAATGGAGACACACGGCATGGAAAGCTAAGAATCTGACACTATTTTCACCAGTATTTATATATATATATATATGTTTAGTCTTTAGTAATAACAAGAAACACGTTTTTTATTTTTATTTTTTTAAAGATTTTATTTATTCATTTGACAGAGAGAAAGAACAAGAGAGAACACAGCAGGGGAAGAGGCAGGCAGAGGGGGAGAAGCAGGCTCCCCGCCGAGCAGGGAGCCCGACTTGGGGCTCGATCCCAGGACCCTGGGATCATGGCCCGAGCTAAAGGCAGATGCTTAACTGACTGGGATGCCCAGGTGCCCCAGAAACAAATTTTTTATTTATACAAGTTGTATACCTCTATTTAAATCTGAAGCAAGGAATTAGATGCAGTGAATATAACATAGAATTTTAAATATACTGTCATCAAACTGCAATGTTCCAAAACCAGAAAACAGCAATTGTTCCAAACCATAATAAGAGTATTTAATTAATAAAAGTGTACTTGATCACATCATTATGTCCAGCTGGTCCAGTTTTGAAGACCATTTTCTCTCATTGTTTTGGGGAATAGAGTTCTCAATGAGGAAAGAAGTTAAAAGTGCTTCTGCCTATGTGGTTTTTCTTATTAATCCCTCTCTCTCTCTTTTTAAATAGTTTAATAGTTTAAACTTTGGTTTGTTTTGCTTTGCCTATTCTGTGGTTGCTTCTCTGCCCTGGGAGTTCACTCTACTTTCTGAAGGATACCAGATAGCCGAACTACAGCCTACAGAAAAGGAGGCATCATAAAAATTGCTTAAACTAGACTCTAATTCTAGTTTTCCAGGATCTAATCCATCGGCCTCAGATGTTGGCATGCCTCACAGTGACCCAGAGGGAATGTGAAAACACAGATTTCTGTGAATCTGTTTGAAATTAACCCAGACTCAGTAAGTCTGAAGTCGAACTCTCCAAGTTCCCAGGTGATAGTAATGTTGCTGGTTTGGGGACCATGATTTGCAAACCAATAATTAATCAACTCACTGAGGTCAGAATTCGACAGAGGAATTTGAGTTCAAATCCCCTATATTTCTCAGTGTTTTATTCTCTTTGGTTTGGTTTTTGGCCTGGCCTTGTCCTTCATAATTCTTTCTCTTATAAACCTGTAGGGGTTACAGGATGCCGAATGAGGAATTACATAAAAGTTCTAAGTATATCTCTATATCTTTCAGCCTTGGAGATGTGCCTGATGATGAACTGTGTGTCTTATGACTCCCCCCCACATGGTAATTGTGATTATTTTCATTAGCATTATTATGTAGCTTCTAAGAAGGACATCTGCAATTGGTTGTTTTATTGTTTGTCTTTTCCCACTAGCGTCAGGAACCTGGAATCAGTAATCCCCTTAAGCTAGGTGGACAAAGATTTCAGCCAAGATGGACAAGCCATGATACCCTGCCTTGTGTGGAGAAGCAGTCATCAAAATGTATTCCCTACTACTTAGCATACGATTTATACTGCAATGGCTGTCATGGTCAGATATTATCTAAATGAAAAACAGGAGTTGAAGGATATTAACATATTAAAAGGTGTCAAGAAAATGAGAAATGTGTCTAAGAAAAGTAATTTCAGTCCACAATGATACACAATATAAACCAAGAAAAAAACACCCATTTAGGAAAAGTATGTGGATTTGACTCATCAGATTCAGAAGGCAAATAAGCAGGTAAAAAATGCAAACTCTGGTAGGATTAAAAATATAGAGATTTTTAAGAAAAACATAGAGGAGTTAAGGAAAAATTCCTGTGCAGACAAGTTTACTAGAAATACATGATACCTGCTATACTTTAAATATAATATGGTTTTATTCTCAGATAAATAAAATATATTATAGATTATATATATATTTTTAATTACTAAGGGGATAAAAGCAGGTGGATAGAGTCAGGCAGGCAATGAAAAGACAACATCTTTACCTCAATCAAAATACTTAGAGTCCTGGATGATAGAAATCTAAATAATATAAAACTTGATTAAGGAACACATTATTTATTAGCTGGGACAAGAAAAGGGTGATTTGTTTGAGGCTTCAGACTCAATTCTGTATCCCAGAATCTGTTTAAAATTAACCCAGGCCTGACATTTGTCCCCCTACATTTATACTAAGAATTAGTGGTTTGAATTATAATCTTGATGTACTGTAAGTTACTTCTAAAAGAATTTATATTCTACTACATTCAGATTATTATTAAACTTAGAAAATCTTTTAAAAAGATTTCCAGTAACCAGAACTGCACAAAAGAAGACTCTGTTTAACCCATAGTTAACCCACCAGGAAGCACATAGAAAGTCATCTAGAGAGAATTTGCTGAAGTCTGACTTCCTGGAGGCTTATGCAGTACCTGCTTACTTACATTTTAATTGAAGCCTCGATTTTTACATCTCTCAAATGGAGCTAATACATCTGTTGTGAGATTTAAATGAGATTTTTGCAAAATTCTTATGCTGTAGGCACATAGTAAGAGGTCAATAAATATTAGCTGTTTTATTATTGCTAGTCGTTGTCATAATATTGGAGTTGTAGTTAATGTTTGTTAGTTTTCTATAGTGCTATGTACTAGCAGTACTACTGCTATAATAAATTGCCACAAACTTGGTAGCTTACGCAACACCAATGTATTATCTTATGGTTCAATCTTGCCAAGTAGAAAAACATGTGAGTAGGTCAAAAGTCTAACATGGGTTTTGCAGGGCTAAAATCAAGGTGTTGACAGAGGTATGTTCCTTTTTTGGAGGTTCTGGGCTAAATCTGTTTTCTTGTACCTTCTAGCACCTAGAAACATTCCCTTGCTCCTATATATCTTCAAAGACAACCACATGTATCTCCTTACTATTTTTCCTTAGTCACATCTCTCTCTGCCTCTTCTGCTTCCCTCTTCCATTTATAAAGACTCTTGTGATTTCACTGGGCCCACGATGAAAATCCAGGACAATCTCCTCATCTCAAGGTACCTTAACTCAATCACACTGGCAAAGTCCCTTTTGCCTAAAGAGTAGCATATTCACAAGTGCAGGGGATTAGGGTATGCACATCACTGGGACCATTACTCTGCCCGCCACAATAAGATACTCAGTACATACCATTCATCTAGCATTCTCATTGAGATATGTTTCAAAACAGAGAAGCAATACAGTTATCTAGGCCACTTTTTTTTTTAAGATTTTATTTATTTGTCAGAGAGAGAGAGAACACAAGCACGGGGAGCAGCAGGCATAGGGAGAAGCAGGCTCCTCGCTAAGCAAGGAGCCAGATGAAGTTCTCAATCCCAGGACCCTGGGATCATGACCTGAACTGAAGGCAGATCCTTAACCGACTGAGCCACCCAGGCATCCCATCCAGGCCACTTATATTTTAAATACAATCACAGAAGATCATTCTCACTCCCTCCCCCCACTTTTTAAAAATCTGCTTTAGGGCATTAGTTACTTTCAGCAAACATCTACACAGCCCAAACTTAATTATAGTCTCTCTACTTATATTTTTAATATGTGGATTTGTATTTTTTAAGCAATGTAGTCTGTCAAAAATGGAAATTAAACCATAAATACCAAGACGGATATTACAAGAAATGGCTAAATATCATTCACTTGCTTATAGACCTCAATAAAGATATTCTGATTTTAGAAATATTAATTAATCCCATTAACTCCAGATTTATAGATAGAGAAAACAATTAACATTTCAAAAGCTGTGTATTTTGATGGCAGTTTCATTTGGTATATAGAGGAAGAAATGGATTCTTATGCTTCATGTTTTCCCTATTTATATATTTTTCTAAACATAGAAATTTATCTATGAGATATAGTAAAACCAACAAGTAGAATAACTTTTGTGAGTTCATCAAACATTACATAAAAACAAAAGAACTATTTGAAGATGGTCAGGTACTATTACATTAAAAAGTATAATTTGTCTGTAACCTGATTATACAAGTACATTCTTCTAATTAGAGTAGATTGATGGATAGAAGTGTTTAGAACAACTACTTGGGAAAAAATTGTATTCAATTAATGCAAATCACCACCACTTCTATAGTTCTCTGTACTACTGATTCTTCTTTATGTGCAAAGTTACTCATGAATAGCTCATATAAAAGAACAGCAGCATTCATAAATATGATAGGATATATATGGCAAAAAAATTCAGCAATTTATTCAGAAGAAAGCTATTTTATTACTAATTTCATAATAATTTTGGTACTGGACAAAAACAAAGCAGGAAAGCACACTCTTCTTCCTCTTGACAAATGCTTATTTTTATTTCTAAAATTCACAAAAAATAGATGAGTATTTGAAATTATCCATAATTAAATGGTAATCCCTAATCACTCACCATTAAGTAAAACATATGTTAATTAGGGAGTCTAAACTAATTGCAGGCTGTCAAACGCATACATGTAATAAAAATTTCTTCTTTTCGTAATAGTCTATAATTATATATTTCACAATAGACTAATGGATTTTCAGGAGCCATAACATGGTACAGTGCTCACTCTTATTAAATAACATGAAGAATAATTTAGCAAGAGCTGTTTTCTTTCTTTATGCTATCAAAAATGAATTAAAGCCAAGTAAAATTCAGGTTCAGGAAAACTTAAGTCAATTTATATTAATAATACAAAGGAAAAAGATCAGAGTCATTCCTTGTCAGGATGATTTTTTTTATTTTTTAGTAAGTTGAAACTCTGTACAAAGCACATCCTTATTGGAACCCATTCAGTGGGATTTGTTGATTGAACTAATAATCACTGTAAGTAGTAACTTCCCAAAAGACTATGAAAACTAATCCTTGGCTACTTCTTTATATCTTATTTTGCCCTTAAACAGAATTAACACAAGTGAGAAGGGGAATAATGTAGAAGAAGAAAAGTAACTTCAGCACATTTATATTGTACATCCTTCTGGCATGGGTTTCTTTAGCCTTACATCAGATTCTGAAACACTTTACACTACATGGGCCATGTCTATAGTAACTCAGCCCAATAGGCCATGGGATGCAAAATTGATTGTGACAAGATCAATCTACGGAGTCAGTATTCACAATTGGCATGGATGTCATTAGTTCTCTTGATGATACAGTGATCCCTATTACTTTATAAAACTCCAACAGCAATGAAAATAATTTGGGGTTTTTCAATATCCTTGTCATTTTTGTCCTATAACACCATAAGAATAGTAACAAGAGAAAAATCAGGCAGTACATGCATCATAAATTTTTATCTTTAGCAAAATAGAAGTCAGAGACCACCATTCATATATCAACACTTATGTAGCACTAAGTCTCAGAACCTGGGCAAGGCACTTTCCTTTACTACTTCATCCTTTCACATTCTCTCATGTAGGCTTAAAATCATCCTATCACATTTTCTCATGTAGGCTTAAAAGTGGAAAATCTAGGGTTACTTTGCAAATTAAACATACCAATATTTCTGTTTTCCTGGGAAAAGTTTCAAATAATTATGCCATTTTTAAAAAAGTATTTATTCTAATAGTTCCTTTCCATCCAGCTCTTTATTTCATGTAAGTAAAAATAGTCTGGGATTCACCTAAAATTCCCTTAAAATAATGTTTGTGTTAATATTTATACTTGTTTTACTGGTTTTAACTGCTAATTATTAAAATTATCTTTTCTTTAAGAATAAAAAAATTCAGACTTCAAATAAAATAATCAGTCCCTTTGGTTCTAATACATTGGTTCTCGTGATTGAGTCTGTGAAAATACATCTGTATTTGTTTAATGTAATACTAAAAATATTAGACATTTTTATGACATAAGAAGGGGAAAAGAGTTAAGAAAATAGAGAATAGAGTGATGTTTGCTTTTCATTTGATCTCAGCGTTGACTTCCTAAAAAGAAAGAGTTGTGAATAATAAAGGTATTTCATGAGACTGAGACCATGAATTGGGCTTCATGGGTCCTTGTGAAAGCTGAAATTCATGGTGGATATATGTTTATAGTTAATTAAGTAGTATTTATTTTAATACTGCCCTCCCCCCCCAACAAGCTGTTTAAGTTTTTCAGATATAGTAAAAATTATCACTTTTCACTCAACTTCTAAGATGAACCAGTCTTTTCTCCATATTATCTGGGAGCAAATGATTTGCCCTTGGTGTTCCTACCCCAACAGAACAGAGTGATTTCAAAACAGGAATAATGTTCTGAAAACACACATAATGAAAAGAGCTCACAATACCTTGCTGGACTGAGGAAGCATGTAGGATCCTTGTTGAGAGGTCTAAGAATTACAGTTAGGTCATTAGCAAGGACTCCAAACTGCCTGGAAGGATCAGCTGTCATCATGGCTCCCCCTGTAGGGCAATGGCATTCATTAGAACAAGTGATTGTGTTTCCACTCAGCCTTGACAGGCTGTCCTCAGATACCAACCCAAGACTCACTCTCTTGTTCATCATTATCAGCAAAAAGTATCTGATAGTTTTCTCTCCTTGAGCAGATATGTAAACTAACAGGAGAGTATGGCCTGTCAAAATGACAACGTACATTGATTCCTCTTATCTTGATGTCTTTGGGAGGACAGCTTATCTCAAATTTACAAAAGAAGGAACTCAGTATCAGTGTTTCTTCATCAATAAATGACAATGGCAGGCCCGGTTTATAACTAATTGCCTGTTTCCAGAGCAACACTGAAAATGTAATGCAAAGCATCCACTCACTATAAACTGATGGGAAACTACTTCTGCTTTTGAATAAATAAAGACACATTACTTAGAAGGGATAAAAGATAAAATTATTGCTATTACAACAGTATAAAAATAAACATAATTTTAAGTAATGATCATAAAAGTGACCATAAAACTAAGTACTAAAGTATAAGTTTGTAATGTGTATATTTATACAAGTCAATGTATAATATGTGATTTACAAATAATATAAAGATGTATGTTACACATAAAGGAAAATTTCACTAAGATGTGGAATTTATCACTAACCATCAGGCAAATGCAAATCAAAACTACAAAGAGATAACACCTTATGCTTGTTAGGGCTATAATCAAAAAGACAAGATATAAATGTTGGTGAAGATGTGGAGGAAACAGAATTCTGGTACACTGTTGGTGTTAATTTAAATTGGTACAGCCATAATGGAAAACAGTATGAAGATTCCATTAAAAAATTACATTTCACGATCCAGAAGTCCCACTTCTAGAGGATTTATCCAAACAATTGAAGCCAGAATGTCAAAGAGATAGCTTCACTCCTATGTTCCTTTCAGCATTATTTACAACAGCCAAGATATGGAAACACCTTAAGTGTCCATTAATGGATAACTGAAAAGAAAATATTATATATGCATACAATGCAACATTATTCAGCATTGAGAAAGGAGAAAATCCTGCATTAAAGAAAGTGGATGGATCTGAAGGGCATTATGCTATGTGAAATAAGCTAAGATAAAAAGACAAGTACTGTATAATTTCACTTATATGTGAATCTAAACATAGTCCAACTCATAGAAGGAGAGAGTAGAATGGCGGTTTCTTGGGGGAGGAGGAAATGGGGAGGTGATGGCCACAGTGTATAAAATTTCAATTATGTAAGCTAAATAATTTCTAAAGATTTACTATATAACATAGTGCCTAGAGTTAACAGTTATGTACTGTGCAGTTAAACGCTGCTAAAATGGTAAATCTTAAGTGTCAACATCACAAAGATAATAACAATAATATTAGAGTTTGGAGGAAACTGTGCAAGGAGGTGGATAGGTTATGGACTTGATTGTAGTGATAATTCCATGGTGGTGATAATTCCGAACTCATTGATATGTATACATTAAATAATGTTCATCTTTGCACATGTCAATCATTTTAATAATGTGGTTTATGTAATTATAATGAAAGCAATCCATATCCATTCCCTCTCATACTCTTAACTTTTTCTGTTTTTTTTGTTTGTTTGTTTTCTTTTGTTTTTAATGTACTGGGGCACCTGGGTGGCTCAGTTGGCTGATCATCGGCCTTTGGCTCAGGTCATGATCCCAGGGTCCTGGGATCGAACCCCACACTGGGCTCCCTGCTCATTGGGGAGTCTGCTTCTCCCTTTCCCTCTGCCTGCTGTTCCCCCTGCTTGTGCTCTATCTCCCTGTGTCAAATAAATAAAATCTTAAAAATAAATAAATAAATAATAAGTAAATTTTTAAATGTATAAAGGTTGGGATAGCATCATATTTTCTACCAAATATCAAAAACTTCCTTTATCATATAATATAGGTATTAATAAGTGTGAATGACTAATGAATGATAGAGGAAGACAAAACTCATCAACTCAATGCAACCACCACCTTCCTACCACTCCATCATATCTCCATTCTAGGCTGTTCCTCAAACTGTAGTGTGAACATGGGAATGGATATAGTAGTATGCCTAAAAGAAAACACACACACACACACACACGCACACCATTTATAATTAGTTCCATATCTCTAAAATGAACAACTATGGAGAATGGCCTGGTTGCAATCTTTTAGCACTTCTGGATCCAGTCCTTCAGCTTAGGACCTAGATATAAATAGCTAGTGAGGAATCATCTACAATTACTGAGCTATTAAATCTGGGGCTTTATATCCATTCTGATCTTCAAGTTTAGTTCCAGGTTGAAATCAATCTGAATGTTTGACTCACAGCAATTACCAATTATGTAACCATGTGCAAACTATGTAATTTCTCTGTACCTGTTTTTTTTTTTTTTTTTATCTGTAAAGTGGGGATAATAGTATTTGTCCCTCAGGTGTTATTGGGAGGATAAAAGGAGATATTCAACAGAAAGTTGAATGCCTAGCATATAGTAAATTTTCAATAAATTTATGGTAAATATAATTATAATGGTTAAAAACTATGGTTCAGGCCAATTCTCCAAAAAAGACAATACACATCAGTTAAATGTAATTCAAAAAGATGCCCCTACCACTTTAAGTTTGTACAACTGTTCAAAAATGATCACCTTGACTTCTTGAAGTCACTTGAAGTCAAAGAAATTCTGAGATACTGGCTGTACTTTATGAATACAAATCAACACCTCTGTTTGGATAACTTGTCCTTGAAATGTGTAGTCACAAAAAATATATAAATTTCAAAAACATGGGGCTTTGTTATGATAATTCTCTTTTACAGAGCAAGCGTTAGGATAGAAGGAATACATAGCTTATTTTGAAAGAGTGATGCATGTTTTGAATTTTTAATGCTTTGTCTCTATTCTTAACATAGACAACTGATAGGTGTTTCTAAATCTATTTGCCAGCTGGCTATGTAAAAAGAAATAGCATATAACTCTGAGAATACTGAACTTACAAACTAGATAGATCTTATCCCAAATAGCCAAAGCAATCCTGAGTAAGAAGAACAAAGCTGGAGGCATCACACTCCCTGATTTCAAACTATATTACATTGCTATAGTAATCAAAATCATATGGCACTGGCATAAAACCAGACATAGAATAGAATATAGAGTCCAGAAATAAATTCATGTATGGGCAGTTAATTTATGACAAAAGAGCCAAGAATGTGCAATGGGGAAAGGAAATGGTACTGGGAAAATTAGCCAAATGCAAAAGAATAAAACTAGACCACTGCCTTATATTATACCCAAAAATTAACTCAAGTGGATTAAAGACATGAATGTAAGGCTTGAAACCATAAAACTCCTAGAAAAGAACAGGGATGTTAATCTCCTTGACGTTGGTCATGGCACTTATGTCTTGGAAGCGAAGGCAACAAAAGAAGAATATTACAAACCTTCCGCACAGCAAAGGGACCCATCCACAAAATAAAAAGGCAACCTAGTGAATGCGAGAACACACTTGCAAATAATGTATCTGATAAGGAGTTAATATCTAAAATATATTAAAAACTCTTACAACTTGGGGCTCCTCAGTGGCTCAGTAAGTTACGCATCTGCCTTCAGCTCAGGGTCCTGGGATCAAGCCCTGCGTCGGGCTCACTGCTCAGTGGGAAGTCTGCTTCTCCCTCTGCCCACCCCTCCACCGCTTGTGCACTCTTTCTCTTTATCAAATAAATAAATCTTAAAAAAATAAACCTCATACAACTCAATAGCAAAAAAAAAAAAGTCTTATCTAAACAATGAGCAGAGGGGCGCCTGGGTGGCTCAGTCATTAAGTGTCTGCCTTCGGCTCAGGTCATGATCCCAGGGTCCTGGGATCGAGCCCCGTGTCAGGCTCCCTGCTCCGTGGGAAGCCTGCTTCTCCCTCTCCCACTCCCCCTTCTTGTGTTCCTGCTCTTGCTCTCTCTCTCTCTCTCTGTCAAATAAATAAAAAATCTTAAAAAAAAAATCAGCAGAGAATCTGAATAGACATTTTTCCAAAGAAGACATACAGATGGCCAACAGGTACATGAAAATGTGTTCAACATCATTACTCGTCAGATAAAAGCAAATCAAAACCACAATGAGCTATCACCTCACAACTGTTAGAATGGCTATTCTCAAAGAAGAAAAAAAAAATCTAAGAAGTGTTGATGAGGATGTGGAGAAAAGGAAAGCCTTGTGCACTATTGGTGGGAATGTAAATTGGTACAGCCACTACGGAAAATATGAGGGTTCTAAAAACATTAAAAAAATGTAACTACCAGAGCACCTGCTTGGCTCAGTCGTTAAGCATCTGCATTTGGCTCAGGTCATATCTCAGGGTCCTGGAATCGAACCCCACATCAGGCTCTCCCTCTCCCACTCCCCCTGTTTGTGTTCTCTCTCTTACTGTGTCTCTCTCTGTCAAATAAATAAATAAATAAATTCTTTAAAAAAAATGTAACTACCATATGATCCAGCAATTCCACTTCTGGGTATTTATCTGAAGAAAATGAAAACCCTAACAAAAAGGTGTATACAACCCCACGTTCACTGCAGAATTATTTGTAATAGCTGAGATAAGGAAACAACCTAAGTGTCCATTGATGGATGAATGAACAAAGAAACTGTGATATAGGTGGAATTCCTATTCAAGATAGTAACATACGTTGACTCTGAACTCACCTCCTCCACAGAAAACACCTAATTTTACCTATTAGTAGAGTAATTCCTCCTGAAGAAGAACTGAGGGCTGATTGAACAGCTACTCAACAACCAAAGATAGAATGTCAAGAGAACAGCAAGAGAGATGGAAGCATACCACTGTTTAAAAGAGTAATTCGCATACACAGCCATAGCTCCAGCCAGCCAGCATAGTCTCTACATAGAGGACACCATATACAAAACCACTACTTCAAGTTTAGTAGAAGTAGCCATTTTGCCTAATCCACAGAAACAAACCCAGAAAGTCAAGCAAAACGGTGAGACAGGAATATGCTCCAAAAAAGAGAATAAGAAAAAAACTTGGATAAAAACTAAATGAAACAGAGATAAGCAATATGCCTGATAAAGAATTTAAAGTAGTAATCATAAAGATCCTCATGGGGCTGGAGAGAGAGTGAAAGAACTCAGTGAGACCTTCAATGAAAAGATCGAAAAGAATGAATCAGAATTGAAGAGTACAATAACTGAAATAAAAAACACACTAGAGGAAGTCAAGAGTAGATTAATGGATGCAGAAAAATGGATCAGGAATCTGGAAGACAGGGTAATGGAAAGCACACAAGCTGAAGAACAAAAAGAGAAAAGAGGTTTTTTTTTTTTACATGAGGATAGATTAAGAGATCTTGTGGACAACATCAAGCAAGCAAACATTTGCATTATAGGGGATCCCAGAAGAAGAAAGAGAGTAAGGTAGAGAAAACTTATTTGAAGAAATAACTGAAACTTCCCAAACCTAGGGAAGGAAATAGATATCGAAGTCTAAAAACTATGAACTATGAACAATATAAACCAAAGAGGTTTACACCATGACACATAAAAACTAAAATGTCAAAGATTAAAGATAAAAGCAGCAGGAGAGAAGCAAAAGGTTGCCTACAGGGGACAACCTATAATACAATCAGCTGATTTTTCAGCAGAAACTTTGCAGGTCAGAAGAAAGTGGCATGATATATTCATCCAAGTGCTGTAAGGAAAAAACCCACAACTAAGAATGCTCTATAATTCATACTTGAAGGGGAGAGAAAGTCTCCCAGACAAACGGAAGATAAAGGAGTTTATTGCTGCTAAACCAGCTCTACAAGAAATGTTAGAGGGACTTTTTCAAGTAGAAAAGAAATGGTCATAATTAGACATAAGAAAAATATGAATAAAAATGTACAATATGACAGCATATGCATAAAATGTGGAAAAGGGAGCAAAAGGGAAGAGAAGGGGTAAAAGAAAAAGAAAGAAGATTTTTTTTCTTTTAAGAATGTGCTTGAATTTAAATGACCATCAAATTAATATGGACTACTATTTACTTATGATGTTATATATGAACCTCATGGCAACCACAAACCCAAAACCTAGGATACTCAAAAAAGAGAAAGAAAGCCAACAAAACACTATAAATACTCAGCTAGAGAGTATTTAGAGAAAGAGATCAAGAGAAGAAGGAACAAAGACAAACAACAAAAACAAATAGAAAACAAAATTTTAAAATGGCAATAAGTATACACCTATCAATAATTAAATGTAAAGGCCCTAAAGGCTCCAATCAAGACAAAGAGTGGCAGAATGGATTAAACAAAAAAAACAAAACCCATCTACATACAGCCTCATCTTGGAACTAAAGACACATACAGACTGCAAGTGAAGGAATAGAAAAACATTCACTATACAAAAGGAAGTGCAAAAAAAAAAAAAAAAAGCCAGGGTAGCAATACTTTAATCAGAAATATAGACGTTAAAACAAAGACTGTAACAAGAGATAAAAGACATTACATATTGATAAAGGGATCAATCCTACAAGAGGACATAACAATTATAAATATCTACGTACCCACACTGGAACAGCTAAATACATAAAGCAAACGTTAACAGATTAAAAAAAGAGAAATTGATACTAATACAATAATAGTAGGGGACTTTAACATTCCACTTACATCAATCCTCCAGACAGAAAATCAGTAAGGAAACAATGTCTTTGAATGACACATTGGTCCAGATAGACATAACAGATATATGCAGAATATTTCATCCAAAAACATAATACCTTTTATTTTATTTATTTTTTTTATTTTTTTTAAAGATTTTATTTATTTATTTGAGAGAGAGAATGAGATAGAGAGAGAGAGAGCACAAGAGGGAAGACGGTCAGAGGGAGACGCAGACTCCCCGCTGAGCAGGGAGCCTGATTCGGGACTTGATCCCGGGAGTCCAGGATCATGACCTGAGCCGAAGGCAGTCGCCCAACCAACTGGGCCACCCAGGCGCCCAATACCCTTTATTTTAAAATGCACATGGAACATTCTCCAAAATAGATCATATATTAAAACAAGCCTCAATAAATTTGAGAAGACTGAAATCATACCATGCATCTTTTCCAACCACAATGGAATGGAACTAGAAATAAATCACAAGAAAAAAACTGTAAAAAAAAAACAAAAAACAAGCCAGTGACATGTTGAGACTAAACAACATGATACTAAACAATTAAAGCAGAAATAAATGATGTAAAGACTAAAAAAAAAAAAAAAAAAATTGGGCGCCTGGGTGGCTCAGTTGGTTAAGCAACTGCCTTCGGCTCAGGTCATGATCCCAGGGTCCTGGGATGGAGTCCTGCATCGGGCTCCCGGCTCAGCGGGGAGCCTGCTTTTCCCTCTGATCCTCCCCCCTCTCATGCCGTTTCTCTCTCTCTCTCAAATAAATAAATAAAATCTTTAAAAAAAAAGACTAAAAAAAATTTAATGAAACCAAGAGCTTGTTCTTTGAAAAGATAAACAAAATTAACAAACCTTTAGCCACACTCATGAAGAAATAAAGAGAAAGCACTCAAATAAATAAAATCAGATATGAGAAAGGAGAAGTAACAACTGACACCACAGAAATACAAGAGATTAAAAGAGAACACTATGAAAAATTATATATGGACAAACCAGACAACCTAGAAGAAATGGATAAATTCCTAGAAATAAAGAATCTTCCAAACTGAACCAGGAACAAATAGAAAATCTGAATAAGTTATGAGTAACAAAACTGAATTGGTAATCAAAAACTACCAAAAAGTAAAAATCCAGGACCAAATGGATTTGCAGGTGAATTCTACCAAACATTTAAATAAGAGGTAGTATTTTTCTTCTCAAATTACTCCAAAAAATGGAAGAGGAGGGAAAGTTTACAAATACCTTCTATGAGGCCAACATTACCCTGATACCAAAATCAGAAAATTAGAACACAAAAAGAAAACTACAGGCAAATATCCCTGATGATCATAGATGCAAAAATCCTCAACAAAATATTATCAAACTGCATACAAAAATACATTAAGAAGATCACTCACCACAATCAGGTGGGTTTTATTCCCAGGATACAAGAATGGCTCAGTATTTGCAAATGAATCAATGTCATACACTGCATCAACAAAATGAAAGATAAAAATCATCACCATTTTAACAGATGCAGAAAAAACATTTGACGAGATTCAACATCCATTCATTATAAGAACTCTCAACAAAATAGGGTTAGATGTTTAGAACTAATGATGTATTGTATGGTGACTAACATAACATAATAAAATAAAATTTTAGAAAATGGGGTTAGAGGGAACATAGCTCAATATAATAAAGGCAATATATGAAAAACCCACAGTTAACATCATCCTCAATGGTGAAAAACTGAGAGCTTTTCCTCTGAGGTGAGGAACAAGACAAGGATAGGATATCCACAATAGACACAAATATCCAACCCAATACTGGAAGTCCTAGCCACAACAATCAGACAATAGAAAGAAATAAGAGGTATCTATATTGGTAAAGAGGTTAAATTGTCACTATTTGTGGACAACATGATCATATACATAGAAAATCCTAAAAGAAACTACTAGGATAAACAAATTCAGTAACGTGGCAGGGTACAAAATTAATACCCAGAAATCAGTAGTGTTTCTGTACACTAACAATGAAATCACAGAAAGAGAAATTAAAGAAACCATACCATTCACAACTGCACCAAAAATAATACCTAGAGATAAACTTAACCAAAGAGGTGAATAATCTGTACTCTGAAAACTATAAAACACTGACAAAAATGACACAAATGGAAAGATATTCCATCCTCATGGGTTAGAAGAATATTGTCAAAATGTCCATATTATCCACAACAATCTACAGATTCATTGTAATCCCTATCAAAATACCAATAGCATTTCCCACAAAACTAGAACAAATAATACCAAAATTTTTATGGAACCACAGGTGACCCCAAATAGCCATAGCAACTGGGAGAAAGAACAAGAAAGCAGGAAGTATCACAATTCCAGATTTCAAGATACACTACAAAGCTACAGTAATCAAAACAGTAGGGTACTGGCACAAAAACAGACACATTGATCAATGGAAGAGACAGAGACTCCAGAAATAAAACCACATTTATATGGTCAATTAATCTATGACAAAGGACACAAGAACATACAATGGGGAAAAGACAGTCTTTCCAATAAGTGGTGCTGGGAAAACTGGACAGCTACATGAAACTGGACTACTCTCTAACACCATACACAAAAATAAAATGGATTAAAGACTTCAGTGTGAGACCTGAAACCAAGAAAATCCTAGAAGAGAGTAGAGGCAGTAATTTCTCTGACATTAGCCATAGCAACATTTTTCTAGATATGTCCCCTAGAGGAAGGGAAAACAAAGCAAAAATAAACTATTGGGACTACATCAAAATAAAAAGCTTCTGCACAGCAAAGAAAAGAACAAAACTAAAAGACAATCTACTGAATGGGAGAAGATACTTTCCAATGATATACCCAATAATGGGTTAATATCCCAAATATATCTGATATAACTGAAATAACTCAACACTGAAAAAACAACCTGATTTAAAAATGGGCAGAGGATCTGAATAGACATTTTTCCAAAGATGACATACAGATGGCTAACAGATACATGAAACAGTGCTCAATATCACTCATCATCAGGGAAATGCGAATCAAAACTACAGTGAGATATCACCTTATACCTGTCAGAATGGCTAAACTCAAAAAGACAAGAAACATGTATGGCAAGGATTGGGAGGAAAAGGAACCCTTGTGTGCTGTTGGTAGGAATGTAAATTGGTACAGCCACTGTAGAAAACACTATGGAGTTTCCTCAAAAATTAAAAATAGAAATACTATATGATCCAATAATTCCACTATTAGGTATTTACCCAGGCAAAATGAAAACACAAACTCAAAAAGATATATGCATCTTTTGTTTATTGCAGCATTATTTACAATAGCCAAGACATGGAAGCAACCTAAATGCCCATTATAAGATGAAGGAATAAAGATGTGTACACACACACACACACACACACACACACACACACACACACACAGTGGAATATTACACACCCATAAAAAAGGATGAGACTGTGCCATTTGCGACAACATGGATGGACCTAGAGAATTATGCTAAGTGAAATAAGTCAGACCGAAAAAGACAAAAACCATATGATTCTACTCATAAATGGAATCTTTAAAAAATGAACAAGAAGCAGAATCAGAACTATACATACAGAAAACAAACTGCTGGTAGCCAGAGGGAAGGGGGTTGGGCAAAATAGGTGAAGGAGAGAGGGAGATACAGGCCTCCAATCATAAAATGAGTAAGTCATATAAGAAGCAAAGCGTAAGGAAATACAAATAATAATATTGTAATAGTGATGAAATGGGTCAGATGGTAGCTATACTTGTGAACTTAGCATAACGTATAAACTTGTCAAATCACTAAGTTGTACACCTGAAACTAATGCAACATTGTGTGTCAACTATACTCAAATTTTTTTAAAAAGTGGTAGATCTATATATATGCTTGCTACCTAGCCATGTATATATATGCACACAATGGATAATCACTCAGCCGCAAAAAAGAAGGAAATCTGGCCATTTGCAATGACATGGATGGATCTTGAGGGAATAATGTTAAATGAAATAAGTCAGAGAAAGGCATGTGCCATATGATTTCACTTTTATGAGCCTTCTAAGAAAAAAAATCCCTGAGCTCATAGATAAACAGAACAGATTGGTGGTTGCCAGGGGCAGAGGTTGGGAGGGGGGCAAAATGAATGAAGGAGGTCAAAAGTAACAAATTTACAGTTATAAAATAAATGTCATGTAACTATGTATGGATGGTGATGGAAGTTAACTAGATTTATTGTGGTGCTCATTTTGCAATATATACAATAGTAAATAAAAAAACTAAATTGCTCTTCTTCAATCTTCCCTCTTCCCCCCACTGAAGGAAAAGACTACTTATTGCTTTGGTACCTGCCGTTTTTGGGTTAAGCAGAAGAGGAAGCAATAAATTTAACACCATGTTCATAGCTCATACTCCCAAACATCAACCATATTCACCATCCCAGTAACATAAAATCAGACTAGGAAATCAGACTTAAACGAACCAAGGAGCTTACCAAGTGTTACATTTTACAAATAATTTTAAGGAAAGAGACAAGAGATTCAGACAAAGCAGAATATGCCTAGGACATCAAGGATAATTCCCCTAGTCCTATCTTTGCATGTGTGACATGGGAATAATAGACAAAATCTCTACAAGTGAAGTCCACAGGGTTACTTCACATAGCATATATGCTTTTTATTTACATCATAAAGGAGGCTATAGTTGTGAGACAGCTCCATTTAATACCCCAGAGCACTTACATAACATTTTCCAGGAAGCCCTGCCTCATAGATTTTAAGTTTATGAAATAATTCATTATCTAGGAAATATTATCACCCTCAGACCCACCAAGCAGAGCCCCTTCCCTCGGACAGTTCCCTCAGAGGACTCTGGGCTTTGGATTCCCTTCACTGAAATTTTCTAAGGCTCTCTCCAGTGTCTTGAACTATCTGGGGTTGGCCATATTGACAAAGGGCCCTAAGCTCAAACCTGATCCTACATGGATCCTGGTCACCAGAAACACCTACATTAAAACCTTTGTCTCACTCCAATGACAGGGACTGGCTAAGACCTGGAACTTGGCCAGGACCAGACCCTATTTGGGTCTCTGCTAGAAATTCCTTCTACAGATTTTAAAAGTCCCCTTCCAGTGGCTGGGAATGCCTGGAGCCAGTAGTTCCTGAAAGCAGAGTACCTCATGTGCTGTAACTTAGATTTTTTTTCTCTTTAGAGAATTCTTTGGTCCTTTATACTACACATGGAGTCAACCAGACGTTCTGAGGAGCTCTGGGATTGTCTTTGATGTTCCGAGGACTGGGACCCAGTTCCAGGAGAAGAGTCTTAAAAGCAGATGGTTCCCACTGACCAGCCTGATGTTTCTTTCATTAAATATCACGAGATCTGGCCACCAGAATTGTGCTTACACACAATTCTGTGTGTGACTCCCATTCATGTCAGACATAGAACAAGTTCAGGGCTATGGATTTCTGAAAGTCTAGTCTATCGATGACCCTTGGACTTGAGCTGCTTCTTTGTGCCCATGTGTCAATTCTCACCTATGTCCTGCCCATGGTGTCTCCTATGAGTTTTAGTACCCAAGAATGGTGGAGATAGGCAGCTCTGTAAGGAGAATTCTTTTAGGAACACTAAATAGATAAAGTCTCCTCCCTCCTGAATAATAGTATTACTCTTTACAGCCTAAGTTCCAGTTGACAAGAAGATTTGATGGGGTCATCTGCTTTCTTTTCTCTCCCCTAGGGTATCACCTGGGTGGAATGTGACTAAATCACAGTCTAGCTGTGTTAACTCCTTTAGCTTTGGAAAACAAACAAAACCTTAAAAGACTGCCTATATTTCAATTCCAGCTCTGCTCCATACTAGCTGCATGACCTCAGTTATTTAACTATATCGTTTCAGTTTAGTAATTACAAGTAAAGCATTCATTTGTCTACAAATATTTATTGAATACCTACTATATACTACACAATCATCTAGGTAGCTGAGATTTATCAGTGACAAAAACAGATTCTTATGGTCATCAAAGTTTTTAGGAACTGTCACTATCATAGCTTTTATATATATATATATTTTCATGTTTAAAAAATAATCTGCCTTAAAATACTAATAATCTATTATATGGTCAAGTAATCTTCTACAAAGGAATCAAGAATATGCAACAGGAAAAAGATAGTCTTTTAAACAAATTGGACAGTTACATGCAAAAGAATGAAACTGGGCCACTTGCTTACACCATACACAAAACTAAACTCAAAATGGATTAAAGACCTAAATGTGACACCTGAAATCATAAGAATCCTATGAGAGATCACAGGCCATAATTTCTCTGACATCAACCCTAGCACCATTTTTGTAGATAGGTCTCCTGAGGCAAGGGAAACAAGCAAAAATAAACTATAGGAACTCCATCAAAATAAAAAACTTCTGCACATAAAAGGGAGTAATAAACCAAAGACAAACTACTGGATGGGAGAAGATATTTGAAAATGACATATCTGTTAAGGGGTTACTATCCCAAATATATGAAGAACTGATAAAAATGAACACCAAAAAACCCAAAAAATTCAATTAAAAAATGAGAAGACATGAACAGACATTTCTCCAAAGAAGACATACAGCCGGCCAATAGACACATGAAAAGATGCTCAACATCACTCATCATCAAGGAAATGCAAATCAAAACCACAGTGAGATATTACCTCACACCTGTCAGGATGGTAAAGTAAAAAAACATAAGATACAATAAGTGTTGGTGAGAAGGCAGCAAAAAGGAACCCTCGTGTACCGTTGGTGGAAATGCAAACTGGAGCAGCCACTATGGAAAACAGTATGCAGCTTCCTCAGAAACTTAAAAATAGAATTGCCACATGATCCAGTAATCCCACTACTGTGTATTTAACCAAAGGTTATGAAAACACTAATTAAAAAAATATATGCACCTCTATGTTTATTGCAATATTATTTATAATAGTCCAATTATGAAAGCAATTGTCCATAGATACATGAAGATATATATATATACACACACACGGACTATAATGGAATATTACTCATATGTGTGTGTATGTATACACACACACACACACACACACACACACACACACAAATGGAATATTACTCAGCCATAAAAAAGATTAAAATCTTGCCATTTACACCTACATGGATGGAGCTAGAGAGTATAAAGCTAAGTGAAATAAGTCAGAGAAAGACAACATGATTTCACTCCTATGTGGAATTTAACAAATAAAACAAATGAACAAACTAAAAAAGAAACAAACTGAATAAACAGACCCTTAACCAAAGAGTACAAACTGATGGTTACCAGAGGAGAGGTGGGTGGAGGGATGGGTGAAATAGGTGAAGGGGATCTATAATATACTTACCATGTTGAGTAAGCACTAATATATAGAACTGTTGAATCACTATATTGTACACTGAAACTAACATAACACTGTGTTAACTGTACCAGAATTAAAATTTTTAAAAATGCCAATATCCTAGATGGAGGACACAGTTGAACATGTACCAGCCAAAAGATTAAGTTTTAGTAAATATTCAAGAAAAGCTCAATTGGCAACTAAAAACGCAATAATGAGACATTGGTCAAGTATTGTTGAACAATGTTCTAGTACATTGTCCTAAAAAAAAAAAAAAAAAGGTTTTGATGTGTAGGATTTGCTGATTCCTGTGTAAATACCCCTTTCACAGCCATCTTTAAGCCACCAACAGTAGTTTTTCAATGAGCTTGTAAAATTCCTGAATTTTTTTTTAAAGATTTTATTTATTTATTTGACAGAGACACAGCGAGAGAGGGAACACAAGCAGGGGGAGTGGGAGAGGGAGAAGCAGGCTTTCCTGCTGAGCACGGAGCCCAATGCGGGGCTCGATCCCAGGACTCTGGGATCATGACCTGAGCCAAAGGCAGACGCTTAATGACTGATCACCCAGGCACCCCAAATTCATGAATTTTTAACTATCAGCTGAACAGCAGATACACGTTGGCTCCAGCACACCACTTGGCTGGGGAGAGTGGCCAGGATATCAAAGGCAAGAAGAGTGAAAGCAGTACTCACAGTAAGGCAGAGGCAATGTCAAGGAAACTTAACCCTACATAAACATACAGAATAAGTTTTGTCTTTCCCATAGCCTTGCACTCCACACACCAATCAGTTTCATATTAACTAATAACACCACTTGGTGTTTTTTTTACAAATAGTAACTGAAGGTATCAGCTGACTTTAGCCTTAACAAGAGCAATGATTAACCCAGCTACTAAAACAATTTTATGCTACCTTAAAAGAAGTAATACCCATTCAAATTTAAGAAGGTTTTAAAACTTATGCATTCAACATTATGAGAGTATGTCTGATATATTTTGACTACTTTGGACATCACCTTCCTACACAGATACACACAAATATATACACACATAGTTATAGCATTTATCACTTCTATACCATACACATATACCATATTTCATATAACATTTACAGCTATAACTAATATCATCTACTATGTGCCAAGAAACATCATAAAAATTAATGTAATTTCCATGAGACCAAGGAACTTTGTATTTCCCACTACTGTTTCTCAACCACCTATAAGATTGTGTGGTACATGGTAGGTGCTCAAGAAATATTTGTCAAGTAATTAATGTTTTACAGGTTATAACTGAACTGAGGCAAAGAGAGATTACATAACTGTCCAAAGTCATAGAGCTAGTAAAAAGTGGATCTGGAATTCAAATGTAAGTTTTTAAGGCGATCTCCACAAAACTCAAGACTAGCCAGAGGAAGAAAAATAAGTGTGAATTTCTAGGAAATTCAGTGGTATAAAAAATGCTTGGAAAACTTGGAACTATTCAGTCTGGTAAATACAAAACTCAAGTTAGAACTATTTTCATCTAACAATATATTAGTTGTGAAAATATTTTGTCCAGTACTTCAGGGTAGCAGAAGGCAGGTGAAGAGGGATTTAAAATGATAGCTCAAGAAATCAAAAATACAAATCAAGACCCATATTGTTTTAAAACAAATACAAATTAGAAAAAGGTTTCTGTCAGACAGATCAACTAAAAAGCATCGCTCTTCCTATGTCTACCTTCCACCTCTCCTCTTCCCAGGGTCATGACTTGGCAAACAGAGCTCCGTGCAGATTCTTTCGCCTCAGCCAGGCATGCTTATGAAGACATTATCTGAACAAGTATTGGTGGAAGCCTCGGTAGATTTTTAACCATAGAATGGTTCTGACTCTGAAGAATATATTTGAAATGAAAGTGTAAAGAACAGTATAATCTAATTTATTAACTATGCTACACTACCACCATCACCACCCCCACTACTAAACAAATGGTAACAACCCAGAAGTGGCAAGTCTCCAAATAATTATTTCTTACATTACACTCTCAAACCCAGCACTTCCACAATTGGTCAAAATAGACCAGATACAAATCACTCTTGCTCAGGATCATGCCTACTTTTGCTTTTTAACCCCATGAGCAGACTTTCTCTACTGGAGTTGAGGTATTCCAAACTCAACCCTGGATTTATGATTGTTCTTTCAAGCCTCAGTTTTTGGTCTTCTCTTCATCTTAGGCACTAGAGATTCTCAAGATACTGTTTTGACCCCATCTTCCAAACCCTAACCTTCCTTCACACTCTTGGTAATTAAACCTTCAACTCTTGTCCATTAAGCCTCTACCATATGCTTGGTACTAGACCAATTGTTGGGAATACAAAATGATTAGGATACATTGCTTATTCTACACAGTAGGGCATCCCAAAAAATAAATAGATCAAACTGTAGTCTTATAAGTGCAAAAATAAAAGTAATCAATCATTCACATAATTTAACTGAAACTTGAAGAGAATTAAGTCACCTGCTGAAGTGACAAAACGGAGTCCAGGACCCAGGTCTCCTGACTCTAATCTAATGCTGTTATCAATACTTTGAGTTAATGTAGTACTTCCCATTTGATTAATTAAATGATTCCTTTAGTTCAGGAAGTGTACTAAGGAACACAACTATGTGAGTTATTGTGGAAAGTTATTGTGGAAAGAAAACTATGACAAGGGTATAAACAGTGAACTCAGAATTTACAAGTTAATAAAGAAGAACGAGAGGGAGAGGAGAAAAAAAAGGAAATGGATATGCCTTGACTCGTATAAAAGGAATAGCTGAGATTTAATTCTGTAAGTTTCTTACACCTTGCCTATATTTTCTGACATTCACAGCATACTATTTTCAAGGGTTTCTAATCAATAGATATGAAAGTCATGTTGAGTAGCTAAATTTGTACATACATTACATTTCTTATTTGGACATTATTAAAGTATATTCTCTTTATATACTATGGAACACAGGGACATTTTGTCCATTTTATAATACTAAAAATAGTTCCATTTCAAAGTAATAAAATAGATCAAGATATTTCTCCATAGTTTAGTTCTTTAAAAGAACACAATTAGTTTGAGCTCCTATTTTAGCTAATAGCATTTATCTATTTATTTGGTCAACCAAGCCAGAACTAGAAAGGTTATGCCAGATCATCTCTCCCTGCACATCTCCATATCCCACCAATCACTAAATTAAGCGCAACTTCCCTTTGAAACCATCCCTCTTTTACAATTACCATAGTATTTAATTTTCACCTAGACGATGGCAATTGCTTTCTAACATACCTTTCTACCTCTATCCTTATCCACTCTAATTCCTCCACTATATTGCTATAAAAGTGATTCTTATACAAAACATGTCTCCAGGGCCTAAATCTCTTTATTTGGTTTCAATTTCCTACAAAAAAACAATTAAACCTCTTGTATATATTCCTCCTGATTTTACCCCTGCCTGCACCCCTGCCTGCTTTTCCAACTTAAGCTCCCTTGTGTTTTTGAACTCTTAATTTCCAGCCATACAAATCTATTTGCATTTCTCTTAAATATTTCATCTTTTGGAATAAATGCTTCTTCATACCTTGTTCTTTTTCCTTAGAATGACCTTCACTTTTCCACCTGATAAAAATCCATTTTATTTCACTGTAGCTTGAATTATACCATTGCTGTAGTATCCATCAAACATCACTGTTTTGTTGCTATATTTTTCTTTCCTGCTGGCCTATGAGATCTTGAAGAAATGTGATTTTTCTCATCTTTGTATTCCATATTTTAATATACACAGAGCACTCAATAAATGGTGGTTGAACTCAACACCCTAATACAGAATGTTTTTAAAGACACCTAGACTTTTTAGAGTTTGGGCATTTAGAAAACTATAGTGGAGACAGGGAAGAACTAGGTTGTTCTAGATTATCTGAGGACAACCCGAAATACTGCTACTACTTCCATTCAAGTCTAAGAAATTTGTTTCACAGAGTCCCCCTCCCTGTATTATTTCAAGCTGGAACTTGCCAATGAAGGGCCCTCACAAATTATGTGGAAGGCAGAAATGAAGCACAAGCCATTGTTCTTGGGAGGCCATGAGAATCAACATGATGACTTCATTCACTGTGGTGCTTCCTCAGACCTCTCCATGAGTTCCCATTTTGAGGTTTCACATGCTTAACTTCATAAATATCCTGCAAGAATTTTCACTCAGTACCAGTGTTTCAGAATGAAATGATGAATGAGTTTCTCTGACACTCTAACTACAGGCTTCCAGAGAGATCACAACCAGCTATACAAGTGTATAAACTTTAGTTCCCATATTAAACCACTCATTCCTGTAATACTTGTCTCAGTTTCCCCGAACAAACCCAGACTGATTCAGCTTTTGATACTAAAAGTGGATCCAGGGAAACAGAATCTTAAACATGGGAATCTGGAATTGGTTCTATAATGTAACTAGATTTAAAAGCATTAATAACCTGTCAGTGGTAAATTAGATACAGACCATGATATAGAGTTGTAAAAGTCTCTTAAATTATCACATGGAGTCACCTATAGTTTTGGGTGACTAAGTACTAACCTAAAAACCAAAACAATGTTATCATCATAATATGGAATATAGGGATGGGGTGTATTGAGTGAAGGGGATGTTTGGCTATTTTAACTGCACTGGAAAAACTGGAAAAAAAAATGATGAAGTCAAGGCTTTAAATTCCCATCTCAAGTTCTGGGTAAGAAACCAGAAACATCTATGACTATCCTGAAAGATTACCTATTGCTTTTTAGTTACAGGTTTGAAATTTCTTTTTTTTTTAAGATTTTATTTATTTATTCATGAGAGACAGAGAGAGAGAGAGAAAAGCAGAGGGAGAAGCAGGCTCCCAAGGAGCAGGGAGCCCGATGTGGAACTCGATCCCAGAACCCCGGGATCATGACCTGAGCCGAAGGCAGACGCTTAACCATCCGAGCCACCCAGGCGCCCACAGGTTTGAAATTTCTGAAAACCAAATACAAAATCTGATACTGCAAGTGACTAAATTAAAATGTTAATCAAATCCATAAATTCTCAGGGTCTCTTACAAGTAAGTGTGTGTGTGTGTGTGTATGTATGACATCAAATGGGAAGGAATGGAACCCTAATGATTGAGATATCTGGAAAGATCCCAAAGGACCTGAAGACCTCGAATCCACAAATTCCACTTAGCAGAAACCTCCTCCTACTCCTCTAAGGAGTAGGAGAATGGTCATTTTCACAAAGACCCACTCCATCATCACTCATTGATTCTTAACTTTTAACTGGACTCAAATCCTGAAAAAAAAAAAAAAATACGAAGTCTGATTTTGGAGGAGACACCATACACATCAAAAGAAATACAGTATTTTGAAAATTTACATCTTTGAAAACTGGTGGAATTCTTTTGAGAATGATTTCTAAAGATGTTAGAACAGGGAGGAAGGAATACACTATTGGATCCAGTTGGGTTTATAGGAATCACTGAGTGATTCTGGATTCAGTGTGCTACCCTGAACAATTGGGAATAACTGTGACAGCTTGTTTCATTGGTTGACACTGTAACTAGGTCTCTGCAGTGGCCAAAATTTACCGAAGAAGGCAGTACCCAAAGGCTTATAGAGATAAGAACGGTTTTATTGTGTTCCACTGCTCACACCCACCCCCTACTTCAAGTTTTTCAGAAATGCATTGGTGAGGGAGAAACATTCAACCTTGAAAGACTTTTTAATGACTATTCTTTCCATATCAGAAATGACAGTGGGGGAAGCTATCAGTGGAACAGACTCCCAAGAAACAATGGGGATGGTGGGATTCTGAAGTGACAGGAGCCACGTGATGCATTTAATTGCTACTGGTACTTAATTACCAGGGTTAAGATGGGCATAGTTACCATAATGGGTAGCAAGGATAGCACAGTAGTCACATAAGTTAGAAATGTAGAGATATTTGTCTGGGGCTAAATAATTATATCCCTAGGACTAGTAGAGATAAACAGCTCCTAAATCAAGTCTATTTGATTTGTATAAGCAAAACCTTTAGGATTGGTAAATGGAGGCCTGACTTGCATTGCTACAAGAGTTATGGTCCTTATCTACTTCTCAGACTTGAGTGGTTTGCAGACTCAGAGCACCTTAAATGAAGAGGAGGGCTGCTTTATCTCCTTGAGGAAGGATATTGCTACACTGCCAGAAGTGTATTTTGTAAATTATTTCTTTCCAAAAGAACCTGCATCTGTGTTCATTTACCAGGAGATTTCTGCTCTAGGGAAAGAAATAACCAAACATCTTAGGTATTACTGGACACTAGTTCTGAGCTAACACAAATTCTTAGGGACACAAAAGAGCACATTGATCCACTTTTCAAAAAGGGGGCTTGTGAAAGCCAAGTGATTAATGCTATTTAAACACCTACAGTGGTTAGCTCAAGTGACACTGTTGTCACACTCCTAGTTCTAAAATGAAGAGTGGGAACAGATACAATCACCAACGTGGGCATCCACTTAACAAGGCTAATCTGATTCTATCAATGCTGAGTGCCCAATATACCAGTGGTAGAGACAAACCATGAATCCCTGGTATAACAGTACTCCAGAGTGACCAGAGAGCTGTAGAATGGCAAATTAATTACATTTTAATGGAAGGGGCAGTGATTTGTTCTTACTGGAATAGACACTTGAGCTGAATTTGAATTTGCTTTTCCTGCTTAAAAGGTTTCTGCTAGGTTAGAGATCTTAGTTCCCAATGGAATGAATCCACAAGGAGATAAAGCAATGGTTCCACTGAACTAAGAGTGGAGAATGGCATCTGGTCACTTGGAGCTCCTTATGCCATGGAATTAGACAAAAAAACTGCTGACTGGTACAATCAGTCTGCTAATACACAATGGTGGCAGACAGAAGTATGCCCAATGTGGCAGGCAGACTTCTAAGATGACCGCCAATGATCCCTACCCTTTGAAATTTATGTTCTTGTGCAATCCACTTCTTTTGAATGTGGGCTGAAATTAGTAATGTGCTTCTAACCAACATAATACAGCAATGAATTTAGTTCCTCACAAAATATGATGCCACTTCATGATTAGGTGTATTTACACTATGTTAGCCAGAAGCATGATGTGCTTATTATCTTGATTTGAAGGTTTAAAAGAACTATATGAATGCCAAGTTGACAGAAAAAGTAGACTGTGCTACACTGTGTCACATCAACTTGGTTAAGGTTGGAACTATGACTAACCAAGCCTATGACTGAGAGGACTTGGTGTTAAGACAGTCTTCTGTTAAGGCTGTGCAGTCTGTTAAGGAGGAAGTGAAAAACATTTTTTCTAGAGAACCTGGGCCATCTGACTCAGTGGCTTTGCTAAAGTGGCTAAAAACCTTCTCTGATCATCCAGATACAGCCTATAGAGTATCATTCCCTCAGCTACTCTTAAAGCCATGTAACACTTGATTCCTACACTAAGTCCCTTATATTCCTGTAATACTTGTAACTGTTATCCTCACCAAATCCAGGCTGGTATAGTCAGTAAAATCTCTATGGAAGTATATTTTTTAAAGTATTTTTTAAAATTCTTCATAGCTTGTATATTTGACTTTTGTCAAATTTATATTTTAATATAAGCTTTAAAACAGTGAATACAAAAACATATGAAGAAAAATTTATCATTTGCTCCATACCTCCTCCACTATCCCATCTTCTGAGCCAACCCATGTCAATTGTTTTATGTGTTTTTCCAAACATCTCAACTTGTTTATTCAAACTTAAACAAGCATTCCCATGCATATAGAGGAATTTTTAAAAAATTTCCTGTGCTCTATTATTTTGCCATATAAAATCATATCATAAAAATAATCTATAACTTTGACAAAATATGTAGATATATGTTTTTTTACTATTTTTCAACATTAGAATCTTATTAAACATATGTTTTTACATTCTGTTTTTCTCATTCATAAATACTTTATGGCAATTCCTCCAAGTCAAGTGATATAGCTCCAATTCATACTGTTCATTTCAATGAGTTCAAAACATCCCAAAATTGGGCTATTTCACAATTTATTTAAGCATTTTCCTAGTACTGAGTATTCACTTGATTAACAGTTACATGCTATCAACTTCCATGTGCATACCTTGATCTACTTTTATTTGTATGGAATGGTTATAGAACATTGAGTAGTCTAGGGTTAAGGGTTTGTGGAATTTTATTTTAATGATTGCTGCCAGGTTATTTTCCAAAAAAGGTTGCAACAATTCATGTTTCTACAAGAATATGAGTGCCACAATTTTTTAATATTGATTTTTGAGTTTTGTTACTTAACTATTAATTTAATTTTTCATGTATTTATTGGCCATTTGGTTTGCTTTTTGTTAAATGATCACATTCCTAACTCATCTTTATCTGTGTGTCAGTAAGACTTCTTGTATTGCATAGCAATACATTCTATAGTTGTCATCTAAGTTGCAAATAGATTTTTCCAAAAGCTATGTCTTACTAAAATTGATTTTTTCTATGCTATCTTTTTGTTATACTAAGTTTTATATTCTTATATACTCAAATATTTTTTTCGATCATACAGCTTCCAGTTTCAGCTCCTGCATATAAAGAGATTAAAAATCATCCCTCTAATCCTTACAACCAAAAAGCTATATAAATTGAAAATCAACAATTTTTCTTGAGTCTGTCAAGGAACTGGAGTTGCAGACAAATCATCACCCCAAAATCTGGAAAGGTGCCTCAAAGAAAAAGTACCAAGTGATTTCTGCTTACATGGAACAGTAAAGTGATAGGAATGCTTTAGTGTAATTTGATGAATCTGGAGACGATTATGAACAAGTAGAGAATGAGAAGCTAAAGGGGCACCCATACTTTGAAAGGTCTTTTTCTTCCAGAATCTCACGGAGTTCTTATGCTGTTTCCTAGGAAGATCCCCTAGTGTCTCTGACAGGGTGAACAAAAGAGCAACCACTGCAAAACAAGCCAAGATCCTTCTCCATAACAAATGGCTATTTTCCAGAGGAAAGTCCTTTGCCAATGCCTCGCTGGGGGAAGAGAATTCCTCCTGCCTAGCTTCCTCCAGCCTTCCTGTCTCACCTAATTGGGAGGGATATATAGTAATCAGGAGTCATAGATCCAAGAAATAAGGGGCAAGGAGGAACAAAAAGAACTATACTCCTGGAGAAACACATGAATATCAAGGTTTGAAACACAGGCCCACAAAAGGGCTGAGATTTAAATGGAAGATTATAGAACACTCACCCTTCCCCATACCTTAACACCACACCACAGGATTCTAGTATAAAAACAGTGTATGACAGCTAAAGAGCTAAAACCCACAGACTCTCTGAGGAGGAGTACATAGGGAAGCCTGAAGTCAAAAGGGAAGACAAAAGACAAGGACACTAGAGGAATCTGAAGCTTCTGGAAAGCTCTAACTACTAGCTATATTAGCCCAAATCCTAGCTGTTAATATATGTTAATTTATTAATTGATTAATTTAATGTAATAATTACATTAATAAAACAATATGTTAACACATAAATCCTTGTACTAAAGGCCTATTTACTTCATTTCCCATTACTGTATCCAACATGTTCAGCTTTCAACAAAAAATTACAGAGCATAACAAAGCCAAAATAGAAACGTAGTCTGAAAAGACAAGTAAGAATCATAACCAGACTTGGATATGATACAGATGTGAGAATTATTAGAAAATTCAGAATTATTAGAAAATTAAAAATAATTATGATTAACATTTTAAGAACTAGTGGAATAAGGAGAAACTTTGCAAGAACAGATGAGTAATGTAAGCAGAGAGATGAAAACTCTAACAAAGAAGTAAATGGAAATGCTAGAAATCAAAACCACTGTAACAAAAACGAAGTGTGCATTCAATGACCTCCTCAATAGACATCAATTCTGAAGAAAGAGCAAAAGGTATTTCCCAAACTTAAATTCAAAAAGGATAAGGAAGAAAAAAGGAAAAGAACAGAGCTGTAACATGCATATATAATCAAAATAAGCAAACAGACAAGAAATATTTGAAGCAATAATGGCTGAGAATTTTCCAAAAATTAATGGCAAGCACCAGATAAAGCACCAAGCAAAATGAATACTAAATACTAAACAAACACAAGCACAAATCACACACACACACACACACACACACACACACACACACAGACACCTAAAGCCATTACCTTCAAGAACAGGAGACATATCTGACTTTCCTAACACACAGAAACAGACAAAAAGACTTAGACAAAATGAGGAGACAAAAGAATTTGTCCCAAGTGAAAGAACAGGACAAGGCCATGGCCAGAGAGCTAAGTAAAACATATCTAAGTAACATGACTGATAGACAATTTAAAGCAATGACCATAAAGATATTCACTGGACTTGAGGAAAGAGTAGAGGATATCACTGAGACCATTAACACAGAGATAAGGAATAACATAACAGACATAAAGGGCTCAATATACAAAATGAGAAACATGACTGATGGAATGAACAGCAGGTTGGAAGAAGCAGAGGAGTGAATTAATGTCCCAGAAGTCAGAGTAATGGAAAGTAATCAAGCTGAACAATAGAGAGAAAAAGCATTATGCAAAATGAGAACAGACTCAGGGAACTCAGTGACTCTATCAAATGTAATAAAATTCATAATATAAGAGTCCCAGAAGAAGAAGAGAGAAAACAGGGGGCAGAGAATTTATTTGAAGAAAAAAATAGCTGAAAATTTCCCTAAGGTGGGAAGGAAACAGATATCCAGATCCAGGAGGCACAGAGAATGCCTCCCCCCCAAAAAAATCAACAAAAGCAGAGCCACACCAAGACATACTTTAATTAAAATGGCAAAATGTAGTGACAAAGAAAAAAAAAAAGGCAGCAAAACAAAAGAAGACAGGTACATACAAAGGAAACCCCATAAGGCTCTCAGTGGATTTTTCAGTAGAAACTTAGCAAGCCAGAAAGGAGTAGCATGATGTATTCTAAGTGCTCAGTGGGAAAAAACCTGCATGAAGAATGTCTATCCAGCAAAGCCACCATTCAGCATAAAAGGAGAAATAAAGAGTTTTACATTCAAACAAAAACTAAAGGAGTTCATGACCACTAAACCAGCCCTTTAAGAAATATTAAAGGGAACTCTGAGTGGAAAGGAAAGACCAAAAATGACAGTATGAAGGTAAGAAGCACAAAAGCCATAAAATGAATATTTCCATAAAAAAATAAGTCAAAGGACTCACAAAATAAAAGGATATAAAATACGAAACCACATTCCTAAAATGTGGGGAAGAGAGGAGTAAGGAATGGGTTCAAACTTAAGCGACCATCAACTTAATATAGACTGTTATAAGCAGGAGATGTTAGATACAAACCTAATGATAACCACAAAAGAATTGATATGCAAATAATAAAGAGAAGGTAATCCAAATATATTACTAACAAAAAGAGGTAACCATAAAAGAGGGAAAGATAAGAAAGTTTCAGATAAAATCTTCAGAAACCACTAAAAAACAAGTAATAAAATGGCAATAAATACCTATCTATAAATAATTATTTTGAATGTAAATGGACCAAACGCTCCAATCTAAAGACATAGGGTGACATAATGGATAAAAAAAAACAAAAACAAAAACATAGACCCATCTATATGCTGCCTACAAGAGATTCATTTTAGACCTAAGACAAATGCACATTGAAAGTAAGGAGATGGAGGGGTGCCTGGGTGGCTCAGTCATTAAGCATCTGCCTTTGGCTCAGGTCATGATCTCAGGGTCCTGGGATCGAGCCCCGCATCAGGCTCCCTGCATGGCAGGGAAGCCTGCTTCTCCCTCTCCCACTCCCCCTGCTTGTGTTCCCTCTCTTGCCATGTCTCTCTCTGTCAAATAAATAAATAAAGTCTTAAAAAAAAAAAAAGTAAGGAGATGGAGAAATATTTACCACAAAAATGGATGTCAAAAGAAAGCCAGGGTAGCAATACTTATAACAGACAACATAGACTTAAAACAAAGACTTTAACAAGAGACCAAGGAGACTATATAATAATAAAGGTGGCAACCCAGCAAGAAGACATAATAACTGTAAATATTTATGCACGTAATATGGGAGCACCCAAATATATAAAACAATTAATAATAAACATAAAGGTATTAAAAAAAGCTATAATACAAAAATGGCAGGGGACTTCAATACCTCACTTACATCAAAGGACAGATCATCTGAACAGAGAATAAACAAGGAAATAATGGCTTTGAATGACACACTGGACCAGATGGACTTAACAGATATATTCAAGAACATTTTATCCTAAAAGAGCAGAATATGCATTCTTTTCAAGTGTACATGGAACATTCTCCAGAATAAATCACATATTAGTTTGCAAAACAAGCCTTAACAAATTAAAAAAGATTGAAGTCGTACCATCCATCTCTTCTGACCACAATATTATGAAACTAGATGTTAACCAGAAGAAAAAAACTGGAAAGATCACAAATACATGCTACTAAACACCGAATGGGAGAATCAGAAATAAAAGAATAAACAAAAAAGTACAAGGAAACAAATGAAGATGAAAACACAACAGTCCAAAGCTTTTGGGATGCAGCAAAAGTGGTTCTAAGAAGGAAGTATATAGCAATACAGGTCTACCTCAAGAAGTAAGAAAAATCTCAAACAATCTAGCCTTACAGCAAAAGAAGCTAGAAAAAGAACATCAAACCAAACCTAAAACCAGCAGGAAGAAGGAAATAATAAAGATTAGAGCAGAAATAAATGATATAGAAACAAAACAAAACATAAAACAATAGAACAGGTCAATGAAACCAGGAACTCATTCTTTGAAGAAAAAAAATCATTAAAATTGATAAACCTCTAGCCACACATATTAAGAAAAAAAAAGAAAGAAAGTACCCAATTAAGTAAAGTCACAATGGAGAGAGGAGAAAAAAAATAACCAACACCACAGAAACACAATTATAAGAGAGTATTATGAAAAACTATATGCCAACAAATAGGACAACCCAGAAGAATTGGATAAGTTCCTAGAAGCATCAACTACCAAAACTGAAACAAGAAGAAATAAAAAATTTGAACAGACTGATAACCAGCAAAGAAATGGAATTAGTAATAAAAAAAAACTCCTGACAAGCAAAAGTCCAGGACCAGATGGCTTCATAGGCAAATTCTACCAAACATTTAAAGAAGAGTTAATACCTATTATTCTCAAAGTAATAAAAAAAAAAGGAAGCAAAACTTCCAATTTCATTCAACGAGACTAGCATTACCCTGATACCAAAATTGGATAAAGACCCCACAAAAAAAGAGAACTACAGGCCAGTATCTCTGGTGAACATAAACGCAAAAATCCTCAAAAGAAATACTAGCAAACTAAATCCATCCATACATTAAAAAAAAAAATTCACCATGACCAAGTGAGATTTATTTCTGGGTTGCAAAGGTGGTTCAATATTCACAAATCGATCAACATGACACATTATGTCAATAAGAGAAAGGATAAAAACTGTACGATCATTTCAATAGATTCAGAAAAAGCACATGACACAGTAAGACATCCATTCATGATAAAAACCCTCAACAAAGTAGGTTTAGAGGGAACATACCTCAACATAATAGAGGCCATCTATGAAAAACCCACAGCTAACTTCTCTCTAAATGGGGAAAAACTGAGAGCCTTTCCCTTAAGATCAGAAACAAGAGGGGTATGTCCACTCTCACCACTTTTATTCAACATAGTACTGGAAGTCCTAGCCACAGTAACTAACCAACAAAAGGGAAGAAAACCATCCAGAGTGTTAAAGAAGTAAAATTTTCACTATGTACAGATGACATGATATTCTACATAGAAAACCCAAAAACCACCAAAAAAACAGAACTGATACAGGAATTCAGTAAAGTTGCAGGATAGAAAATCAATTTACAGAAGTCCATAGCACTTCTATACACTAATAGTGAAGCAGCAGAAAGAGAAATTAAGGAATTAATCCCATTTAAAATTGCACCAAAAACAGTAAGATACCCAGAACTAACCTAACCAAAGAAGTCAAAGACCTGTTACTCTGAAAACCATTAAACACTGATGAAAAACTGAAGATGACACAAAGAAATGGGAAGTTACTGCACACTCATGGATTGGAGGAGCAAATATTGTTCAATACCTAAACTACCCAAAGCAATCTATACATTAAATGCAATCCTTGTCAAAACACCAACAGCATTTTTTCACAAAACTAGAACAAACAACCCTAAAATTTGTATGAAACCACAAAAATCCTGAATAGCCAAAGCAATCTTGAAAAAGAAAAACAAAGCTGGAAGCATCACAATTATTCTAATATAACTTCAAGTTATATTAGAAAGCTGTAGGGGCACCTGGGTGGCTCAGTCGTTAAGTGTCTGCCTTTGGCTCAGGTCATGATCCCAGGGTCCTGGGATCGAGCCCCGCGTCAGGCTCCCTGCTCCGCGAGAAGGCTGCTTCTCCTTCTCCCACTCCCCCTGTTTGTGTTCCCTCTCTCACTGTGTCTATCTCTGTCAAATAAAAACAAAAATCTTAAAAAAAAAAAAAACAAAAAAAGAAAGCTGTAGTAATCAAAAGAGTATGGTACTGGCACAAAGACAGGCACATAGATCAATGGAACAGAACAGAAAATCCAGAAATAAACCCACAATTATAGGATCAATCAATCTTCAACAAAGCAGTAAAGGATATGCCATGGGAAAAAGTCTCTTTAACAACTGGTATTGGGAAAACTGGACAGCAATGTGCAAAAGGATGAAACTGGACCACTTCCTTACACCATACACAAAAGTAAACTCGAAATGGATAAAAGACCTAAATGTGAGATTTGAAACCATAAAAATCGTAGAAAAGAGGATAGGCAGTAATTTCTTTGACATCAGCCATATCAACTTTTTTCTAGACAGGCCCCATGAGGCGAGGGAAACAAAAGCAAAACTAAACTATTGGGACTACATCAAAATAAAGATCTTCCGCAAAATGAAGGAAACAATTAACTAAATTAAAAGGCAACCAACAGAATGGGAGAAGATATTTGTAACTGACATTCAATAAGGGGTTACTATCCAAAATATATAAAGAACTGAAAAACTCAACATCCAAATAACCCAATTTAAAAACATGCAGAAGACATGAACAGACATTTTTCCAAAGCAGACATACAGATGGCCAATACACACATTAAAAGCTACTCATCACTTATCAGGGAAACACAAATCAAAACTACAATGAAATATTACCTCACATCTGTCAGAATGGCAGAAATCAACAACAAGGGAAACCAGTGTTGTTGAGGATATGAAGATAAAAGAACCCTCTCGCTCTCTTGGAGGGAATGCAAACTCATACAACCACTCTGGAAAACAGTATGGAGGTTACTCAAAAAGTTAAAAATAGGGGCGCCTGGGTGGCTGAGTTGGTTAAGCATCTGCCTTCAGCTCAGGTCATGATCTTGGGGTCCTGGGATCGAGCCCCATATCAGGCTCCCTGCTCAGTGGGGAGTCTGCTTCTCCCTCTCCCTTTGCTCTTCCCCCGGCTTGTGTTCTCTTTCTCTCTCTGAATTTTTTTTTTTTTTATATAGAATTGCAATGTTTTTTTTTTTTTTAAGATTTTATTCATCTGAGACAGAGAGAGGGAACACAAGCAGGGAAGAGGATCAGAGGGAGAGGGAGAAGCAGACTCCCTGCTAAGCAGGGAGCCCAATGTGGGGCTTGATCCCAGGACCCCAAGATCATGACCTGAGTCAAAGGCAGATGCTTAACTGACTGAGGCACCCAGATGCCCCATGAAATAAATAAAATCTTAAAAAATTAAATCTTAAAAAAATAGTTAAAAATAGAACTACCCTACAAGCCAGCAAGTGCACTACTGAATATTTACCCAAAGAATACAAAAAGATTAATTCAAAGGGATACATGTACCCCTATGTTTATAGCAGCATTATTTACAATAGTCAAGATATGTAAGCTGCCCAAGTGTCCATCGACTCATGCACAAAGAAGTGGTATATATATAAATGGAATATTGCTCAGCCATAAAAATAAATGAAACCTTGCCATTTACAATGACAATGGATGGATCTAGAAAATGTGATGCTAAATGAAATCAGTCAGAGAATGACAAATACCATATGATTTCACTCATATGTGGAACTTAAGAAACAAACAAAAATGAGCAAAGGGGAAGAAAGACAAACAAAGCAACGGACTTAAAAATTTTTTTTAAATTTTTTTTTTATTTTTGACAGGGCATGAATGGGGTGGGAAGCAGTGGAAGGAGCAGGGAGAATCAAAGAGAATCCTAAAGCAGGCTCCACACCCAGCGTAGAGCCCAATGTGGGCTGGATCCCAAGACCCTGAGATCATGATGTGAGCTGAAATCAAGTGGGGCACTTAACCAACTGAGCCACCCAGGTGTCCCCAAGCAACAGACTTAACTATAGAGAACAGATTGATGGTTACCAGAGGGGGAGGTGGGTGGGGAGATGAATGAAGTAGGTGATTGGGATTAAGGAGTGCACTTGTAGTGATGAGTACCATGTAATTAAAATAAATGAAAAAAGTAAAAGGAAATCATAAGCTGATGGTGACATTTCCAATTCAAGTTTAATATTGTTTTTCTTAACTTATTTTGTGTTTCTTTTCATGTACATTAAAGTCCTTTATTTGAGGGGTGCTTGGGTGGCTCAGTCATTTCAACATCTGACTTTTGGTTTCAGCTCAGGTCATGATCTCAGGGTCCTGAGGTCCAGCTCTGTGTGGGGCTAAGCACAGAGTCTGCTTGTCCCTCTACTCCCCCCACCCAGTAAAATTTTTTGAAATAATCCTTTATTTGATTTAAAAATTACTTTCTAGAAAATTTTAATTTATATGAAACAGTTCAATTTTCTTCAAAATGTATATCTGTGCCAACTGCATTTACTAAGTATGCTGTTTTCCCCCTACATTGAATTTAAACAGCACTTTTGCTATGATTAGAAAAATCATATATACTGTGAACTACTTCTGGATGTTATTATGCTGTTGTACTTCTTAATTTGCCTATTCTTGTCCCAACCCCACATTGATTTGATTATAGTAGCTTTATAGTTCTGCTTTTTGGAAAGGCAAGGCTTCCATTAGTTAGCCTCAGGAATTTGTATTTGTTTATATTTATATAAATTTTAAAATCCTATGATCCAATCACTACAAAATGAAATTCTACATGTAATATCATTAAACTTACATATTAATTCAGATAAGAAAGACATTTTCCTTATATGATGTAAGTTTTGTTTGAAAAACTTTAATGATATTTAAATAGCCTAATTCTATTTTTATCTTAATTGAATTCTTATTAGGCATCACTGCTGACTTTTAGGAAAGGATTTTTCAGAATCTATTGGTATCATCACATAATTTTTCTCTAACAAGGGAGTGATATTTTGAGTTATGTTGACAGATTTCCTGTTACTGAAGCACCCATGCATTACTGGGATTTCTTTAATTACGTTTTTTACAACTATATTAATCAGGTAGTTTTGTATATCATTTTCTTTGGGGCGTTACCTATATTATTCTTTTCTATTGAAGTTATGTAATCTTGAAAAGTAATTGCCAATTATTCATCATTTTCAATAGTCCAACATAGTTTAAGTAACATGGAATTTATCTTCAAAATTTAGATACAGATTAGGCATGAATCCACCCATCTTACTGCTTCATTTTAAAGCTATAATAAAGTTAATTTTAATAAAAGTTAATTTTAAAGTTCTTTAACTTTCTCTTTCACAAATAGGATCTTAACGAAACACATAATTGAGCACTTATTTTCAACAATCATATGAAAATTTCTTTTATGTTCATTTAGTCAAGCTTTTTCTTTTGGGATTTATATTTTAAAATTTCCTTTAGTTTTTAAAAATTTTCCATAAAATTGCATAGTCTCTTAAATCTACTCATGTTCAGTTTTGTGAGTTTTCTCATTGCCTATCAAACTATCTTTTTAATTCTTCCTTAATCAGCCTAATATGGTATTTGACACTTTAATTTTTCTTCCCAAAGATCCAATCTGGGATTTAGTTATTCATTGTAGTATTTTCTGTTGTATCTTATTAATTTCAGCTTTTGTATGTAGTGATTCCCTTTTCCTGTTTATTTTGTTATGCAATTTCTAATTGCTTGAGATAAATAGTAATATTGTTTATTTTTAGTCTAATGAAGGTAGGTATACTTTATTTTCTATTGATTAAAGGATTTTTTGTGCCCTATAATTTGTGATAAAATGTTTTCCTTCTTACTGTTTTTGTGCTTGTAATTTCATTTTACATTCTCTGATCCAAAGGTTATCTACAAGTATATTTTATTTCTAAGATATTAACATTTTATAACCAGTTAATTTAATTATTCTAAATTTTATTAGATTTTGAAGAGAAATTCCAGCATAATTTTTATTTTTCTAAATATAGAATCTAGTTTGTAAATGTTCATGGATATATACAAATGCATTTTATCATTTCTTATATAAATATATATAAACTTTGCATCTTAATGTTATATATACTTGTATTTTTTTATTCATTCAACATCTTTACTAATTTTTGTATGTTAAGTATTTCCCACTATAAGGGAGTATATTAAAATCTATTAACTTTACTTAGCAAGATAGCCTTTCAATGAAATTACTTTTATTGTCAGCTGTAATGTTTAGAAATACACAATTGTGTCTGTTATATCATCTTCATGAATAGTTTTTATTGTTACCTACTATCCTCTTTATATTGTTGAATGTTCCTAATTTAAATCCCACATTGTCTAATATTGTTATGACCAATTGCTTTTTATTTGCAGTTTCCTGGTATCTCTTTGTCCATTTTCATCAGTCTTTACCACTTTTATTTTTACATGCATTTCTTGTGAAGTATCTATTTCTGGGTTTTGTGTTCTAGTCCAAACTGAATCTCTGCTCTAAGGAGATTTCAAGGCATTTGCATTTAGTATAATATCTGATATTTTAGGTCTTCCATTTTAATTTATATTGATTGTCATCCTTCATGGTTTCCTATTTTACCAATCTGGTATTTTAACTGGTATGATCAATCACTATTCATTCCATTTATTCCTTTTGTTAATTTTAAAGTTCTTCTTTAACTTTCTCTTTCACAAATAGGATCTTAGTGAAACACATAATTGAGCACTTATTTTCAACAATCATATGAAAATAAGGCACTCACTGTTTCCCCTCCAACAATGTGCCCTCTCCCATGGCCCAAATACCCAACTTTAAAACACCTTTACTTTTTCTACTCTAAAATTACCTTGACTAAAAATTTTTACTTCATCATTGCTCTCACCTCAGTTTATAGATTTTGCCAAAATTAATCCTCTGTTCCTTTTTGTCCTAGATTATTTGTAAATTTTTCATTTCTGCATCATTATTTAACATTACCCATCTATGTGTCAACAACTGGAGAGATGGTTTCATTACTTATTACTGTTTCTCCTTCTCTTTATTATCCCCTTTCTTGATGTCTTCCTTGGGATGTGTCACTTGGTGACAAATACTTCCCAAGTATTTTCTTTATATAGAATATGTAGTTGATACAATTTTTTAATACTGTGCATTAATAAGTATCTTTCTTAGCAGGTAAAAGCTAAGTTAACTAAAACTGTTTCAGACTTTCTCATTTAAGAATCTAGTTGCTATTCCATAGTCTAAATTCTAATGTACAAATAGAAGTTTGATTCCAGTCTGATGCTCTTTTTAGGTAACCTATTACATATTAAAACATTTTCTTTTTATTCTTCAAATTCTGAAATTTTACCATGATATGTCTGGTAAATTCCTCAATAATCCTACCAGCAAGTAAAAATTACATATGAGGTTCTCCTTTAGCAGATAAGTTTTTTCTTTAATTATTTGGGTAGTTATTACCCTACCCTCCCTTTTCCTCCTTTTTGAAACTCGTATTGGTCACATGGACAGGACTTCCTTCTCTCTTAAATTTTACCTGACATTTCCTTGGAAATAGTTTGCTTATAAAACACATCCTCACCATATCTTTGGGCCTCTTCCCTCCTTAAAGAACTGGGATAGGAATGAAGGGAAGGCAAAGATGGAAAAAGGACACTCACTGGAAATTGGCTTTCAGACATTGTAAGGAGCATTTTGTTTGATCTTGTTGGAAGGTCTTTCCCATTGCCCTCTTCCACAAAGGGGGAGATAGGCTCCAGTTTGACCACTTCTCCTGCAGTTGGTGGTATACCTCACCCCATTTTTCTTAGAGGATTACCTTCATCCAGCCTAGCAGTCAGCTCTCATAAGTGACATACCTCCAAGAGAATTCCTATATTCCTACCACATCAAGCAGTATGAAAGCAGCCTGTTCCACAGCTGACCCCAGTCTAGACCTGCTGTCTCTCTCCAATTTTCTTTCCCAATCCCATTCCCCACTTCCATAGGAAAGCGAAGCCTGCTGCATAAGCAGACTTCCAACCAAAAAATGAGATGCCACTCTCTTTTTCTCATAGGCATTTCTAATTTCAAAGCCTTCATGACTTAGTTTGATGGGAAGGAGTTACTGAGTGGACCACATCTATGGGGAGGGGAAAGGAAAACCTCCTAAACCATGTATCATACTACTGATTAATGTCTCCTAGTTATTTTCTACTTATAGAAGCTAGGGGTAGGAGTCATATTTGAGGCTAATAAAAGGATTTGGCATCATTACAAGCTTTGAAGGGATATATGCACTCAATTATTTAGTACTTTGGACACAGTGTCCAGAAGAAGTCCAATTCAACATCCAATTCTACTGCTTAGCTTCTATTATTTTAAGATTGAAACTAGTGTATCTTCTCTCAAATATGTGGAAACCTTTTAGCTCTCTACAAATAAAAGCTGCTCTACCACTTGTACTGTTTCTTCCTATTTTGTTTGAATGTTGATAAATTCAAACAAAATGTGAGACAACAACTAAAGTCCTGGTAGAAAGTTTTTCCCTACCTTGAAATTATGCTATAGTATCATGAAAAATTAGCAAAGGGAAAAATTAAGCACCTAACCTCTGATTTCCAATTTACTTACACTACATAAGATCCATGCTGTCACCCACAAAGATTATGTTATCAGCATTGTAAAATAATTTGGAGGGTAAACATTTTTAATAATCCCAATTCTGAGTAATTCCAACTCATTCATTATATCCAGCCCACAAGTGTGGCATCTGATTTTCAAATGCCTTTACTATCACTCAGAAATGTCACAGTGTAGTCTTACATTTGCTTATGAAAAGAAAGTATTTTTTCATTTTGCTTTAGGTCATACCATGGAGTAGCCCAATTGTACTATGAAGTGTTGTACTGTGAAGCATTCATATAAACATAATCCTAGGCTTCTGCTTCAGGCATTTACCACATGTCATAGTAAAGCAGCTTTATTTGCTTAGTTGTAGCACATATAAGATCAGTTGAATGTTCAGAGGACAGAAATAGTTCAAAAAATACTTCTATGACTTAAGAACATAAAATTCTTTTCCTGTATGCTTTTCCTAAAACATATCAAGATATAACCTTCACATTTACGTCATTTATCCATTTTGAATTATTATGTGTATATGTTTGTGTGTGCACCTGTGTGTTGTGAGGTAGGAATACAATGTTATTTTTTCATAAGTTGAGCTACTTTTCTCAGCATTTCTTGAACAGTACATTTTTCTCCAATCATCTGCAACAATACCACATCATATATTGAATTTCCATGTATGTATAGGTTTATCTCTGGGTTTTTTGCTCTGTTCTACTTGGTCAACTTGTCTTGATTACATAGACTCATAAGTGTTAAATTCTACTACAGTAAGCTCCTCGGGTTTTTATGTTTTTTTTGTTTTTTCTCTCAGAATTATCATTATTGGTCATATTCTTCCATATACATTTTATATTTAGATTTTGTATGTTTCAAGAAAACCACTAGCAGAATTTATAGTGGCAATGACTTTAATGTATAAATTGTTGTGGGAGACTTAATTATTCCCTGGTTTGTTATCCGGCTATCCAGTTAAGTTGATTCCTAACATAGCTGTCTTAAAGTAGGTGAATGCAGCCTAAAATGATAGTCTCTAAAATTTATATATATATAAAGGAATATAGGAACAAAGGAAAAAAAGAGACAAAAAGAAAAAAAATACCAGACTCTTAGAGAACAAACTTATGGTTACAAGAGGGGAGGTGGGTGGGAGTGTTGGGTGAAATAAGTGAAGGGGATTAAGAGTACACTTATTGTGATGAACACTAAGTAATGTGTAGAATTGTTGAATCATTATATTGTACACCTGAAACTAATATAACACTGTATGTTAATTATACTGGAGTCAAAATTACAAAACAAAGAAAAATCTCCCAGGCAAAAGAAATTTAAAAAATTTATTTAGACTTATATGGACTGGTCTTCACCCACTGCAGAAAATAAAGTTCTGTAATTATTCATTAAACACATCCCAGTCCTGTGTTATTTAAATTTTCTATATCCTTGCTAATATTTTCCTGTTTATTCTATCAATTCCTGAGATGCAAGTTCCCATTATAGGAATTTGTCCTTATTTTTCCTCATAATCCTGTCATTTTTTACATTATGTATTTATTAGTATTACAGCTTACTGAATTTATCATTTATCACTCTATAGCATCTTCTTTATAATTAATGTTTTTTTCTTTCCTTGTCTTAAAGTCTATTTCCTCTAAAATTTATGCAACCAGAATAACTATTTATTAGCATTTCCTTGGTGTATCTTTATCTATATACTTACTTCTAACCTTTGGTGGCCTAAGATTTTAATTTTGCTTCTTATAAGGAATATGAATTTAGATTGTTTGGTACCTTTTCTGGCAATCTTTCTCAACTAAGTAGTTTAATTCATTTATATTTGTTAGTACTAATATAGCTGATAGTTGCAGTTGATTCTACTTATATCTATATAATTATGGATCCATTTGATTTTTTTCAATCTTGTTTTTTTCTTTCCTATATTTAGTCTGATAGAGTTCATTAAATCTGTTACTTTCAAATGTTTTGTACTTCTGTATGTTTAATGGTTATGCCCTCTAACCCGAGGGTAAGTAAACTGCAGCCTCTAGGTCATATTTGGCTTTACCTGTCTGTTACAAAACTGTCTGTTTTTGTAAATAAAGCTTTATTGGAAAAAAAATGCTCATTTCTCTACATATTGTCTATGACTGCCTTCATGCTACAATGACAGAATTAAGTAGTTATTACAAAGACCAAAGACTGCAAGGTTTGGATTATTTATTGTTTTTACAGAAAATGTAAGCTGTCCCCTGTTCTATTTTTTTAAGTATCTTTAAAACTTTAATTTGCATGCTTAATGTGGAATCCAAACTTAACACCTCCATCTTCCTCTCAACAATTCTAATGTTTGGAAGAAACCAAACACTCTGACTCCAATTAACCCCTCCATTCTTAACATGTCATTTTTTAGACAATGTCAGAGACTCCAAAATTGTTATATGAAAAAATTAATGTTTTTATTTTCATATTTTTAATAATATAATTTTATTGTTAACAGTAATTTCACTGTTTTACTAATTTCATTCCACATCAATAATTTTTATTTCTTCTTGCACCTCTTATCTTTCTGGGATTTTTCTTTTTTTGAAGTATATCCAACAATCCTATTGCTAGTCTATTCTCTCATTTTTATTTTTCTAAAACTGGCTTGATCTGGTTCTCTTCTTGAATAATTGCTTATAGGTACACAATATTTTGTTAACCCTTATATTTCTCTCAATATTTCAAAGGAAATATTTCATTATTTTCTTGCTCCCATTATTACTGAGAAGTTCCTCATCCAGTCATTGCTATTACTTGGTATGAATCTTTTGTTTCATTCTTCTTTTAAGTTACTCTTTTTATTTTGTCTTAGGATTCTGCATTTTTACTAAAACCTAGATAGGACTTTCTTTTTACTCATCCTATTTAAAATTTGCTATGAATATTCATGTCTTTTATGTATTCTGAAAAGGTCTCAACTATCATCACCCTAAAGGTTGACTGGCTCATTTTCTATATTGTACCTAGAAAATCACTGAGGCAAATCCAAGAACTTCTTATTCTGTCCTCCTTGATTATTAAATTCTCTTTTATAATTTTGATCTCTTCATCTCTCTAAATTGAAGTCTGCAGAATTTCCTAAGATTTTCCTGTTCATGAATTTTCCCTTTAACTGTGTCTGTTCTACCATTTAATGTTTTGGGGTTTTTTAGCATTAAATGTCAATATTTATGTATTTATTTTAAATGTTATAGGTGTTGCTTTTTCAAAATTCCCTGGTTACTTATAATAATCTCTTTTCTTTTATCAATTTTGCTTTTTATCTAACTATTTATTCATATTTTTAAAATGTATTTTTCTGATTCTTTCAGTATCTAATATTCTTTGAATTCTAATTATATAATTAAAATTTTCTTCTGATTTCCTCTCATGGTTTTTTTCCTATTTTTTATTAAAACCATATATTTGGCTGATTAAATCTATAGTTATCTTTTTTTTTTAAAGATTTTATTTATTTATTTGAGAGAGAGAGAAAGTGAGAGAGAGCATGAGAGGGGAGAGGGTCAGAGGGAGAAGTAGCCTCCCCACTGAGCAGGGAGCCCGATGTGGGACTCGATCCCGGGACTCCAGGATCATGACCTGAGCCGAAGGCAGTTGCTTAACCAACTGAGCCACCCAGGCACCCGGATTTTAATTACAAAGAGAAGTTTTTGGTCAAAAAAATTTTGGGGCAATTTTTATATTTAAGAGCAAAAACAAAAAGAAAGCAAATATACTATGTATAATTTATACTACTTTCTATAAGAATTCAATAATTTTGGTATTGAGTTAAAAGTATCAATTTCAGATCACTATTATACTTCCAAAGAGATCTATATTGGTGTATCTGAGGAAGGTCTAAGGAATTCATAAGCCAATCACTAAGTTTTTAAAAAAATGCCTTTGGGAAACACTCCTAAATTTCAATTGGTAAGCTGCTTATAGTCTGAAGTATATAAGTAGAAACTATTTTGTCCTTCTTCTTTATTAGGTACACTCCTTTAAATCACATAATTTTTAACTTAAAAATAAGCAATATGAATTAAGTGGATAACTAGGTAATAAAATCAGTTCAAATAAAGGTCACATTTCATTCAACTATTGTGAATTAAAGGAGATTTCCCCTTTAAGAAGTTTATGGAAAATCATCCAGTGTGTTTGTGTGTGTGTGTGTGTGTGTGTGTTTGTCTTATTGGAAATTGAACTAAATTAAGTTTTATCTATATCAATAAAATGAAGAAAAATTAATATAAGTTGCTTTATTTAGACCCTTTTGTAATAAGGTAGCTAAGTAAGTGCTGGATAGATAGGGTATCAATGGATGCATGTGGAATAGTGAGTGAGATGGAATTTCATGTATCAGGAGTCAGAGTTTAATTGGGCTTGTGTAGAGTGGTATTCTGGATCGAAAGCAAAACAAGCAATCACAATAGTAGGAATATACAGATGATCTTCACTTCTTTTGACATCTATTCCAATCTCTTCTTACTATCTATGAACATCTGCACTCTGTACTCTACCTTTTTATCTTCTCATAATCTCTGCTTCATCTTCTCTTTCATGCCTGTGGTTTGTTATCATTCCTACGTTCTTTCCTACTTTATGTCCTTGACGACAAACTCATTCCGTTTAATCTCCTTCCTCTTCATGACATTAGCTTTACAAAATTTCCCAGGTCAAATTTCTAAGAGTTATAATCTAAATGACCCATTTGTCTATTTCTTTGAGGCCACAACATGGGTTTTTGAGCAGCCTATTAACTGTTCACCACCGCTTTACTTAGCTGTGGCAGGAGATAGGCAAAGAGTCATATTGTAGAAAACATAGCTCCATAAGACTACCCATGCCCCAGCCACTCCATCCCTCCCACTCCCCACCACTCCAGCAACCCTCAGTTTGTTTCCTGAGGTTAAGAGTTCCTCATAGACATTGGGGAGAGTATGTGCTATGGTGAGCACTGTGAATTGTGTAAGACTGTTGAATCACAGACCTGTACTTCTGAAACAAATAATACATGTTAAAAAAAAGAAGAAGAAGAAGGTAGCAGGAAGGGAAAAATGAAGGGGGGGAATCGGAGGGGGAGATGAACCATGAGAGACTATGGACTCTGAGAAAGAAACTGAGGGTTCTAGAGGAGAGGGTGGTGGGGGGATGGGTTAGCCTGGTGATGGGTATTAAAGAGGGCACGTTCTGCATGGAGCACTGGATGTTATATGCAAACAATGAATCATGGAACACTACATCAAAAACTAATGATGTAATGTGTGGCGATTAACATAACATAATAAAATTAAAAAAAGACTACCCATCCCCACAAGCTACGGTTAGAGGATGCTGTACGCTTTTGAGATACTTTGAAGTAACTAACCCATGGCTATAAGAAATTACATTTCTTCCAGGCTGCCAATCATCATTTACTGTATGACTGCTGTATGTTAGAAGAATTTACAAAAGAAATTGTATGTAGGTCCTGACTTCAGAAAACTTACAATGCTGACTCATTTAGCTCTCAGTTTAGAGGATTTTATGGCATATTTTTCTTAATGGCTACTTTTTTCCTTTTTTTTTTTTTAAGATTTTAATTATCTGAGAGCGAGCAAGCAAGAGAGAAAGCACGAGCGGGATGAGGGTCAGAGGGAGAAGCAGACTCCCCGCTGAGCAGGGAGCCCGATGCGGGGTTTGATCCCAGGACCCTGGGATCATGACCCGAGCCAAAGGCAGACGCTCAACTGACTGAGCCACCCAGGCACCCCTAATCCTTATTTTCTTATCTTTGAAAGTAAAAATGTAATTGACTCACATCTTCTCTAAACTTCTTTAAACCTCTTTCCATTTAAGCAAGCAGTGGTGAGGTTTCCCTTCCTATGTTTTCTAAATCCTACATTTCTATTAAAAGGATTCAAAGTTGATCATTGGTTTTTGGTTCTTCTTGTAAGGATCTTATAAGTTGCCATTCTGTCCTAATAACAAGTAAAAAGCTGAACAAACTGAAATATCAACAACTTTTTTTGGAACCTTAAGAGAGAGGAGGAAACAGGACAAACTGTTGGCCCCAAAATTGGAATTGCAGGCAGGCTAGAGAAGGAGCAGTGCCTCACAAACACACAAATAAAAACAACTTTGAAACCAGTGCAAGGGTAGGAAAACCTGCACTGTCATCAATACATCCCTGAAGACTTGGTGTGCTAAGTCCAAACATTAAAACCTCCAGAGGGGCAGTCATAGGAGAGACCCCACAATATTTTGAGATTTACTTATAAGAGCTTGACAAGTTCCCACAGTAAGTATCAGAGAAAAATCACTTTGTGCTTCCAGCAGGAGGAGGGGAAGAGGAAGGATTTAGAAATATACTTTGTTCCTAAGAAGGCCTGCCTTTAGGGCAATCTAATTAATCAGAGCCTAAACTGCAAGGGTATTATCAGAGTGTAGCTGATGGGGGCGGGGTAGAAAAATATCCAGCTCAGCCCCCTGTAGCCAGCCTGCTCCACTTAAGTGGGGATAAAAAACCTGAGAAACACAAAAAGTTCACAGTCCAGAGGCTGAAGCTCACTGAGAGACTGATGCCTAATCACAGGACCATAGAATGCTTCTCCTCCGCACCGCACCCCACCACAACATTACTAAAGGCCTGTTTATAATGGTTCCATTATCTCATGTTAGGCTATCAAGAAAAAATTATACAGCATACCAGAAAACAAAAAATACAAATTAAAGAGACAGAGCAAATATCAGAAGGAGACATGGCAGGGATGTTTGAATTATCAGACTGGAAACTTAAAACAACAATAATAATATGTTCAGGGATCTAATGGGTAAAGTAGACCACATCCAAGAACAGAGGAGCAATGTAGGCAGAGATATGGAAATTCCAGGTAAGAATCAAAAAGAAATGCTAGACACAAAGTCAATCAACACTTAGAATATAAAGTTGGTAATATCAATTAAAAGCCTCTGATAATGAAATTCAAATCCTAAGACGTTATCTAGGGAAATAATCAGAGTCACATACATACATTAAAGTGTAAGAATACTCATAGTAACACTCTTAAATGAAAATGAATAACAATACGGAATGAAATTGCACAGTCACACGGTTTAGTACTATAGTTATTTAAAATTTTAAAACTATTGCCACAGTAAAACGTTCATATTAACTGAAAAGAAATGTATAAAATTTGTGATATAAACACATAAATAGAAGATAGAAAAATATGTTACAAAATATTTAAGCTGGATAGTCTTAAGTTTTAGGTGTAGAAGTGATTTTTATTTTTTCTTTTTAATGCTCCTGTCCTTCCAACCTTCTGTTCAATTGAAAATGTTTTTAAAATGATTGTTATCTGTATCTTTCAAGGGTTTAAACTATAAAGCATGACTGGTAAGACACAGAAACAGCCTAGGTGTCACAAGCTATTCAAACTACTAAGGATTTGCACTATCAAAAATCCATGACCCAAAACAATTAGATGTCCACATTGGACTTCTACTACACACAACATAAAAATTAACTCAAAATGGAACAAAGACTTAAATGTTAAAAGACCTAAAAGCTAAAACTATAAAACTCTTAGAAGGAAACAATGGTATAAATTTCCATGAACTTGGATTAGGTGACAGTTTCTTAGAATAAACACTCAAAGCATAAGCAACCAAAGAAAAAATAGACTTCATCAAAATTAAAAAATTTGTGTGTCAAAGGACACTATTAAGAAAATGAAAAGACAACCCACTGAGTGAGAGAAAATATAGTGATCTTTGAACAAAATGGGTTTGAATCACTTGGGTCCATACATATGCAGATTTCTTATACTACTGTAAGTATATTTCCTCTTCCTAATGATTTTCTTAGTATCATCATCTTTTCTCTAGCTTACTTTACTGTAAGAATACATTATAAAATAAATGTAATAAATGAAATATGTGCTATCTACTGTTATTGGTAAGGCTTCTAGTCAACAGTACACTGGTAATAGTTAAGTTTTTGGGGGGTCAAGAGTTATATGGGGATTTTCAACAGTGCAGGGCATCAGCATCCCTAACCACCACATTGTTCAAGAGTCAACTATACTTGCAAATTATTTATCTGATAAGGGTCTGGTATTCAGAATAAATAAAGGACTTTTTTTTTAAAGATTTTGTTTATTTACTTGACAGAGAAAGACACAGCCAGAGAGGGAACACAAGCAGGGGGAGTGGGAGAGGGAGAAGCAGGTTTTCCATGGAGCAGGGAGCCCAACGCAGGGCTCGATCCCAGGACCCTGGGATCATGACCTGAGCTGAAGGCAGATGCTTAACGACTGAGCCACCCAGGCGCCAATAAAGGACTCTTTTAACTCAACAATAAAAAAGAAATATAATCCAATTTTAAAGGGTTCATCAACTAATGAAGATAAATTTTTTTTTCCAATAAAGATCTACAAATCACCAGTTGGTACATGCAAAGATTCTTAACATCATTAGTTATCAGAGAAATGCAAATCAAAACTAAAATGAGCTAGAATTTCATGCCTATTGGGATTGCTATTATCAAAAATAAAGGAAAATAGATTTGGCAGATAAATATCAGAAGATGTAGGAATTCTCATATATTGCTGATAGGAATGTAAAATGGTACAGTTGATGCAGCAGACAGTTTGGGAGTTTCTCAAAAGTAAAACAATTACTATAAAATTCAAACAGCAATTCCAACCCTAGGTATATATCTAAGAGAATTAAAAACATTTTCACAAAACATTTTCATAGAAACTTGTACATGAATATTCATAGAAGCATTATTCATAATAGTCCCCAAGTTGGAAAGAATTCAAACGTCCATCAGTTGATGAATGAATAAACTCAATGTGGCATATCCACACTACTGAATATTATTCAACCACAAAAAGAAAAAAAAGTACTCTTACATGTTACAACGTGGATGAACTGTGAAAAAGTTGTGGTTTGTGGAAAAAAAGGCAGACACACAAGGCCACACATTTTAAGATTCCTTTTATATGGAATATCCAGAATAGGCAAATCTACAGAGATAGAAAGTAAATTCGTGATTGCTAGTGGATCAAGGAGAATAGGGACTGACTACTAATAGATATGGGGTTATGGGGTTTTCTACTGGGGTGATGAATGTATTCCAAAATTAGATAGTGGTGATGGTGCTCAACATAGTGAATGTACTAAGAAACCACTGAACTGCACACTTAAAATGGTGAATTTTATGTTATGTGAATTGTATATCAGTAAAAATAAATCCATGAGTACCCATGTCTTAACAAATCCACCTGTTTTAGATTTGTGATCTCTGGCTGTGATGAGATAATAATCTTAATAACCAGATTATTTCTTAAAAATTTTTTCGTTTCTACCCTGGGAATTGGAGTAAAAGAGGTGTTCATTTATGTATGAGAATTTTCCTATAACAAATACTGTTGTTTCCTTCCCTTGGACAATTGAAACATTGTGATCAAATGATGAAAGATATGTATTAAACGAGTACTAAGTGTCACATATAACTTCTTCATTGGAACCATACACATCAGGTATAATACCTCATTTTGCAGATGAAGAAAATTTGTACTTAAAATCAGTAACTTCTGTGGATATATTACAGAATGTTTGACTCCAGGGTACACACTTTTCCCCGTTAAATTATTTTTGTGTGTTGCACTTAAAGTACCATGGATGAAAGCTAACTAGCCAGCCAGAATAGGTTTATTGTTTTAACGTTTCTCCTTCAGGATCTAAAAGTTTTATGACCTGCTTCCTATACCTGCTAAACTAACACATTATTATCCCATTTTCCATTCTCTTGAAGGATCACAGGCAGATAATGGAGTTTGTCTATTAAAAACTGTGAGGCAAGCAGTCTAGAATTACTGGCCAAGACAACCAACTCTCAATTATACCACCTACCATCTCAGTTTAAACAGTCTATAGCCCAGTTCCCTGATCCCTCAACTTATGTGATGACTAAACACAATAATCACAGTAATAAAAGATATTTGGGACCCATTACCATCGCTACTACTGCATCTACAAAGTACATGTGGCTATATAGATTCATACATGTTACAAAGGGTTAAAAAAAATAAGTATTAGCAAGACCATCTCTCGCTCTTAGTTTATTATTAATAGAGCTGCTGAGAAAAAATACAACTGTTCTCTACATTCACATTCAACTAATAGATATTTACAGCACCTATTTATGGATTTAATTTCACTATGTTTATTACATATAAGCATATTAACTTAATGATTCTAAGTTGTGAGAGCAAGCTGGGGCAGGACTAGATGCCTATGTGGCTTATTTAGGAGCAGTTTTCACTGAGATCAGCTGACCAGTATGTACCCTGGATTGCTGATTCCAACTGTAGACCACTGGTCACTACAGTATTAAATTAAGAAAAATGCAAGCTATCTCCAGTTTGAGGGAAAATTAGGCTGACTATAACAAAAAAAATAACAATAAATGCTATTCATATTGTCGAGCAGTTACCGAGTGTTGCTGGAGTCAAGCAGCTTGCCAGCATTTCACATACTTTTGATGGCTGGTCTGCAACCCCAAGCAATGTACAGAAGCATGGCACAGTGTTTCCTTGGTATAGGAAGGAGCTGCCCCTTTGCCCTTATGCATCCTCCTTTCCCTGGGGTTTTTCTTCCCTTTATTTCATATTCACCACAAAATCCCCAACATCTGCCTTCTCTGACTGATTCAGCCTGCGGACATCTCGCTCCAGTTAAAATTCTTTGTGGGCACTAGGAACTGGCCCCAACTTTGTTTATCCCTGGAACAAGAAAGAGCAGGAGCACTTACAGTTCTTGCTTCAATACCCTGGAAGTCACAAGCCCCCACTATATTCTCATCCTTGGAGGGTGTTACCAATGTGAAAATAAAAATAGAACAGGAGAAAGAAGCCCCAGGAGACTTGTTGGCAAGCAGCATTAATGTCGGCCATACTGTGTGATTGATTGCCAAGGTTATACCCTACCCACGGAGAATGAATAAGAGACAGATCATTGGATTTCCAGAGTCTCTTGTGGATGACAATTGTAGTCAAAAACATCACCCACTTCTGGGAATTAGAAAACTCTTTGTTATCATTAAAACCAGAAAGAGCCCTACTGGAAGACTCCCTGGTCCACCTACGAGGTACATAGGAAACTAGAAATATGAAGCTGGGTTCTGTGTCAAACAAAAAGGAATTTTCTGAAATAAATGCAAACCTACAACACTAAACAGGTTTCAGAAAGACAGATTTATTTTTCTTAAGTAGGCTCTAAGCCCAAGGTGGGGCTTGAACTCACGACCCCAAGATCAAGAGTCTTGTGCTCTATGGACTGAGGCAGCCAGGCACCCCTGGTGGATTTATTTTAAATATTCAAGTCATTTATTTACCTTGATAACAGCCTTAGGCTTTGTTACAGACACCTTTATTGTAGGTCACCACTCAACAACAATAGCATAATTCAATGTTTTCTAATGAGGAAATACAAATGAACTGGCTTAGAGCTCACTGTGATTTTTTGCAGTTAACTCTGTACTTGATGCATTTTGTGGCTATGTTCTGATTTCACAACTATATGTACAAGGTGCAGTGTGCATATAAATGATCACCAAGTACAAAATCTAAACAATCCTAAACTCTTTCCAAATGTAAATTATACTTAAAAAAATAGTAAACTCATTGCTACAAAAAGAACGACTATGATTACATAAAGAGAACAAGTGCTTAATTTAAATAGGACTTTGTAGAATCAGCTTTTGCATATAAATAGAGAAGTAAGAAGAAACCCTGTGAAAAGGTAAAAATGGTTACTAAAAATATGCAACAGAAAATTCCCCTAAAGCCTAGACGGTTATCTAAAACTAAGTCAAAAAATTAATGAGATGCAATCAATTGCAAACATTTAATATAGCAACACAACATGAAGTTGTCACAGAGAAATATGTGAGTCCACAAAGACATTACTATGATTGCCTCTCAGATCATTACTATGTATATAAAACACTTTGTTTGAACTCTATGGGTAGTTCATTTCTTACATCAATGATATTAAGAATATTCTGAGTTTATTTGAATATGCACAATCAGTGAATAAACTATAAAAGAGTTTAGAGAAACAAAAATGTGACTACTTTCTTTTCTCCTCCAAATAAAATGTTCTGAGCTTTTACAACAATTAATATAATGAAATCAGTTTTTTCTTTTTCGTGAGGTAGAATGCACACCCAAATACACAGACAGATATACACCTGCACATGGCTCTCCCTAATGCTATCCTTTCACAAACATCTAGTCATCCAATAAGTTCTAACTTCATAATACATCTCAAGTCCAACCATTTTTCACAGGTTTCACAGTTTATATTCTTGACTTACAACCATTTCTCACCCCCTCCTGCCGGAGCTTCCTAATTGCCCTCCCTGTGTCCATTCTGTAGCTCCCAGCCCACATAGGCAGTAGAGAGTTTTGTTTTGTTTTTTATAATACCCATCAGTTTATACTCCTTCTCTGTCCAAAACCCTCCAGTGGCTTTCTAAAACATTCATAATAAAATATAAACTCATTTTCATGGGCTATACTACCCTATATATCCTGACCCTTGCCTACCTCTCCAACCTCATGACCAATAACTTCACTGTGTGCACTCCACTCCAACTATACAGAGCTTTTGCTCCCCAGTCACACCCACCATGTTCCTGCCTCAGGGTCTTTGCACTTGTTACACCTTCTGTATAGGTCCTTTAAAAAAACAAACAAAAAGCTTTACTGAGATACACTTTGCATACTGTACAATTCACCCACATAAAATGTACAATTCAATGCTTTTTTAGCATATTCGCAAGCTTGTACAACCATCACCACTATCAATTTTAGAACATTCTGTCCCCACAAGACATTCCTTAATTATTCACAGTCACTCTTCTTTTTCCCTTATCCCCTCTCAAGTGCTAGACAACCATAAATCTTTCTGCCTCTGTAGTTTTTTCTGTTATGGACATTTCATATAGAATCACGCAATACATGGTCTTTGTGACTGACTTCTCTTAGCATAATTTTCAAGGTTTATCCATATTGTAATAGGTTTTAATACATCATTTTAAAAAGTTTATTTATTTGAGAGAGAGTGAGCATGAGCTTGGAGAGGGCAGAGGAAGAGGGAGAAGCAGACTCCCTACTGAGCGCAGAAGCTGACAAGGCTGGGCTTGACCCCAGGACCATGAGATCATGACCTGAGCCAAATGCAGACACTTAACCAACTGAGCCACCCAGGTGCCCCAATACATCATTTTTTATTGCTAACACTCTATTATATGAATACACAACATTTTATTTAACCATTTATTAGTTGATGAATATTGGGTTGTTTTCACTTTTTGATTATGGATAGTGCTGTTGTGAATATACATGGATGAATTTTTGTAGAGATGTATGTTCTCATTTTTCTTGGGTTGAAACTGTTCAATCATATAACTATGTTTAACATTTTGATGAACCACCAAAGTGTTTTACAAGGTGTTTGTGCCATTGTACATTCCCATTAGGATAAAATTAAAGAGACTAATAATATTAAATGTTGGCAAGGATTTGGAGGAACTGGAACTCTTGTGAATTGCTAGTTAGAGTGTAAAGTAGTTCAACTGTTTTTGGAAATCTACCTGGCAGTTTCTCATAAAGTTAGACATATACCTACTTCTATAACCTAGCAAATCTACCTCTATGTATTTGCCTGAATCTGAGCAAAGTAGCTGGGAGAAAAAATTAAAACAGAAGTTAAAACAAATGTATGAACTTAGAATACCATAAATTGATGGGAATAAGCAGGCTGAGTTTACTCTTAGCATATTGTACCAGTTCATTTTTATATCATTGCATCAGGATGTAAAACATTACTCCCATAAAATGTTGTATTGCAAAAATATACTCAAAAAATGTGAAGAAAACAGCCATACGAATACCAAATAATTTTACTCATATGTGGAATCTAAAAAACAAAACAACTTAAGCAAACAAAAAAAGACTCAGACCTATAGAGATCAAACAGATGGTTGCCAGAGGGAAGGTAAATGGGCAAAATGGGTGCAGGGTAGTGAGAGACACAGGCATCCAGTTATGGAATGAATAAGTCATAGGAATAAAAGGCACAGCATAGGGAAAACAGTCCCCCTAATAGTGGTGTATGGTGACAGATGTTAACTATATTTGTGGTGCGCATAGCATCACATAGACAGGTACTGAATCACTGCGTTGTACACCTGAAACTAAGGTAACAATGTGTGTCAACTAAAGAAGAAAGAAGAAAGAAGAAGAGGAAGAAGAAAGAAGAAGAAGGAAGAAGGAAGAAAGAAGGAAGGAAGAAGAAGGAAGAAGGAAGGAAGAAGGAAGGGGGAGGGGTGGCAGAGGGGGAGGTGGTGGCGGCGACAGCTATGCAGGTGTTTTGTTTTGTTCTTTTTTAATAGTTCAAAGACTAAAAGTCAAAGACAATGATAAATGATAATCCTATTTGGGGGATGTGTTATGACTGGGTGCTACAAGGGTGGTTTGAGTCCAATAATTTGAGATGCTTATGAAGGAAATAGAAGAGGTGATAAACATGTTAATTAAATTTATTATTAATATTAAAGTAGGAAGTGTCAAAAATATCAGTAAAGAAAGGTGATTATAACTGGCTGAGGAGGAGTGTAGAAGTTAAAGAAAAAGTAACAAAAGGACCATTATTCTGGTATTTGTGCCTTTTCAATGTATAATGATGCATATTAAAAACTTAAGAGCAACCATAAATAATCTGAGACAGGGACCTAGGAATAATATTACTATAAGTGTGTAAATAGTGCCTGGCTTTCCACCAAGAGATTTTAATAAGTTTTTCTCAGTCCAGCGTTTCCTACTTGTGGAATAGAGAGAAGCACCTTGACTTACTCTTTCCCACTGTCCACCGATAAAATCACTGCATACTTAGTGCCTACTTCAGGGCAATGTATCTTTTAGGGGAACAAAAAGAATAAATAACAGAAAGCAACTGATTTTGCATTCTGAAAGTTGTTAGTGAGAACTTCTCCAAATCATCCTGAACTATCCATGCAAGATTCTGCATCTTATCTACAGGGACAGCCTTACCCAAACCAATGAGGTCTGGTAAGGTAGAATTTTTAAAAGTTATGCTAGATTCATCTATATCTGGTTCTTGACAGAGGTACACACATAGTATATAATAAGACAGATTTATAGTGTCCATGATTTGTTGATATTGGAGAGTTGCATGGATCCACAAAAAAAAAAAAAAAAAAAAAACACAAAACAAAAAAAACCCACATACAATCCCATGATTTTTCCAGGTAGAAAGAAACTAAGAGCTAATTCAACTTCATGAATTCATAAGGAAATTGTGCCCTTACAAAGTAAAGCAATGGACCCAAAGGCAGAACCACAATTGGCACACAGATCACTTCAAGCCTAGGGCTTTTCCCAATATCCCCCACTGTCCTCAAATGAGGATCACTCCCTGGAATGGAAACTGAGTAGCCATGTCATCTAACACTACACTATCCACTATCTTTAATTCATGCCTGGTCTTGGCATTCAACTATAAACATGACAATTATGTTAATCTTTAAAAGGCAGGTAAAAATAAAACTAATAGCTCAAGAAGAAGAGTATTTTTTTGAGTATTTCTATCTTAAAATAAGGGAAAACTCAGCATAATGATCAATTAAGTAGAAACAAAGGATTGAGCAGATTTTGTGGTAAAAAAGTTTCCAAAGGTGAAATATCCTAGAACTAAAAGAAAAAGAATAAAACAGGGTTGGAAACATATATAGTATGTTAATTAGCTATTCGACTGTGCAATAGAGGGGTAGGACCAACCTCACTTAAACTATTCAAAATAATTGAATAAATATGGTGATTAATGCTTTGATTGTACTAAAAATATGCTTATGTCCTTGGAATTAAATATGCAATAAAAATGCATTGTTAATATTCAATCAAGTTTTTCTTAAGCCAAGAGTTCCCTCATTAAATATGCTCAATATTCAAGTCTAGAATATTCCCTTGAAAATTAGCAATATAGGACATTGGTTGAACTGGGAGAATGTGTTTCTACAGAATTAATATCCAGGAATATTAGAAGTGACATAAATTAATAGCTGTATAACCAGAACTACAGCATCTTTTTTTTTTCTTCATTAGTCTCATTAATCTGTCTTTGTAATAGACTGTAATGTAGCAGCCTCAACTGTTTCAACCAGATAGTTCTAAGGCAGCTATTTAGGGTTGGGGGTGGTTCATGTCATATAGTGATGGAACGAAGATAAATTTTCTCTTACTTTTGTGTAAATACCCTACCCTCACCACTTTTTAATTCTAGATTAAAGGAAGAGGGAGACAACACTTAGCTTCTGCTATGGAGGTAGATTATCTTTTACCTTTTTACAGATGAGGAAATTGAACCACAAAAGATAACGAATCTTTTCCAAAGTTACAAAAAGAGTAAGTAGGAGATCTGATTTTATGCACAAGCCCATGCTCTTTCCATTATAAAAGTATGACTCTTCATAATGTTGGGATAGATGTTGGGGGTGGGTGGAGAAGAGAGGAGAAACTGTGGTTGCTAGGAATTTTTTTCAGTTAACTGAAAACAGTATTAATAAGAGGAGCAAATGGCTTCAAGAGAAAAACCACAGGCTTCCAAGTCAAGCAGACAAAGTTGGAGTCTTGTTCTGCCCCTCACTGGTCTTGTAAATTGGGCAAGCTGCTCAACATTTCCTCAACGCTGTTTCCTCATCTGTGAGACATGGTGATAACACCATGTCTCTCATAACATCGTTGAAGTGAGTAAATATAAAGCATTTATCACAATGTCTAGTACTACTAATTGTTTAGTAATTGTGAACTATTTCTACTTTTCTTGTTCATTGTATTTAAATCGATATTGAGTTTTTTTTTTTTTTTTTTTTTTTTTGAGGGAGAGAAGGAGCTGGAGGGGCAGAGGGAGAGGGAGAGAGAGAATCTTAAGCAGGCTTCACACCCAGCACAGAGCCTGACGTGGGACTCAATCTCAGAACCCTGAGATCATGACCTGAGTCAAAATCAAGAGTCAGACGCTTAAATGACTGATCCACCCAGGTGCCCCAGTATTCCTATGATTCTTAATAAATACTTTACATTTATAGAAAGCTTTCTTCTAAGCATAATTAAAGATGAGGTGGAAATTAATGGACATGTTGGTAAAGTGGAAAAAAAATCACCTTTTCTAGATTTTTCCTAAACTTTAACTTTCTTAAAATATGTTGGGGGCCCAGCCATCTGTTTTTACAACTATAAGCCAAAGTCACCAATGTGGTCAAATTTTTAATAACAGTAGTCCAGCAGGCTATATAGTATAGGTCCATCATTAGGTGAAAGATTAATCTAGGTGGTCTCTTTAAGTTCCTTGCTAACTTCGAGTTTATGAGATGTCAAACATACATTGGTACATCTTGGTAGGATTTTTTTTTCCTCCAGAGAAGTAGTTTATACCTGTTACTGGAATATGTTTTGGAGGGTAGCATCCTGATCAACCATGCAGCAAACCACAAAGTGCAAATGATACTAAATACCTTTTTGGAAAAAATGTCTGGTTTTTTGACCACAAAGACAGAAACTTTATCTCAAAACCTCTGATGCAGGTAGAAAAGCTCGTGGTGTGGCCTCTTACTTGCCTTTGAACTTAATATTCTTCTTACATGTTACCAGGATATCATGAATGTTTTGCCTTTTAAAATTTTGTAGCATTAAAAACAAACAAACAAACAAAACTTTCTAGCGCTTTGATGTTTATACTGGAAAGGATTGCAAGGAGTTTTAGTAACCGTAAGGAAGCCATGAATCACTCCTGTCCACTGATTTAATACTAATTCTGGATTAGACAGAGGGTGGTTAGACCAGATGCCTTCAGGTATAAAGCCAATGGCTTATGCTAAGCAGATCAATTTAAAGCTGAAGTCAAATTAATAAGGAGACAGAAGATTTACAAAAACAACAATAGAATACCTTATTCTATAATTTCTAAAGAGTGGATTATGCAGAGATTTGTGGAAAGATTATCTATGGTCTTAAAATTCTTTGACTGTTTTGTTTTTCACTTTCCCCCCTAATCCAGAGATATCATTGTCTCTTTTTGATCTGCTAAATTGATATAACAAATTTCTCTTAAGGATTTAATATCGAACCTAGTTGAAAATTCATGAATTACAATACTCTTTGATCAGTGAGGGTTTCCTATTTTCTACCATCACAGAAAGTAAACATATACCTTGCAATATAAACATATAATTATATGTGTTAAATCTTTCTTTTGGACTCAGTTCACATCCATTCAAATAAAGGAAAATTGAATCAGCCTGAACTTTTAAGTCATTTCAGTTTAATGCGACTAGGTATTTTGATAGGGCCTAAATGCTGTCAATATGTTAGGTTCTAATAGTATTTAAAGATGTCTTATTTTTCCACTAAAAATCCCCCATCTGATTGAGATAGGGGTTTCTCAAAATGTGATCTGTGGATCACTCGCGATGAAATCACCTGGGAATGGTTGTTTAAAACGCAGATTTCTGGGTCCACAACAGATACAGTGAATCAGTTTGAGAGGGTAAGAGTATCACAAATTCTGTATTTTAAAGAAGCTTACCAGATAATTCTGATGCACAATAAAATCAGAAGCATTGTACAGATATGGTACCCAGGTATTAATGGTAGCTGCTATATAAAACTGTGAAGAGAGCCAGGTAACAAATACAAGAATTATCTACAAGATGAAAATGGTAATAACAGTTTATGAGCCTTGGCACAATTCAGTCACTCTCTTGTATAACCTTTTACAAGGTACTTAATCTTCCTAAATCTTCATCTCCTGATAAGATAATAGTATCCATGTTACAAAGGTATTGTCTTTCTTTACGTTATAGATCTCTTTAATTCCACAGGTCCCTGTGGAAAATGAGAAAGAGTGACACAGTTCTATCTTTTCTATTTTGCAAATGAGAAAACTGGAAGCTACTAAATGAGTTGTCTAAGGGCCTTCAACCAAAAGATCATGTATTTTGGCCCATTATAGTACCTGATTCAAACTGTATTCTGTGGTTACTGTTTACCAAATTTAGCACAATTATTCTTTAAAAATTATAGTCACCATTTTTGCTAGATTTTTTTTTAAAACAGCAAAATGCATAAACAAACTACAACTTGTTCTCTAGTTGACTTTGGTCATATTGCAGAAGGGGGTTTGTGATATTCACAAACAAGAAAAAACAGTGTTCTTAGGTCTTATATTATTCTACTTAGTAATGTCTAATCTTTCTTATTTGATTGCAAACTCATAGAGGGAGCACCCTCTCTGCTCCATAGACATTAACGGCACTTTGCATATAGTCAGATTTCAATAAATAGAATTTCAATAAATTAGAATGAGTAAATGGATTTTTATTTTGCATCTTTTTACATTTTCATGTCTGTTTTACTCTAGGTAGATGTGGAATATGGTGTTCCTTCTGCAATTACTTTGACCACTTACTTATTTATCCTATTAGGTTTTATTAGTAATTAATGGCAAAGCTTTACAAGAGATTTAGTGGAAATAATTACTCAACAATCTTATTAAACATATAATAAGTACTCCCAATTGTACAAGGGGCTTTAAATATTACCAAAGGATTTCAAGGAATACATACACAATGTATAGTAATAATGAAGGCTATACATACATTTGTGTATGTATAGTAATAATGAAGGCTATTATTCACTGGGTGCGTATTATATAATCAGACCCTGTGAGACACATATTAAGAATTCTACAAATAAATCCCACTTTGCTTTTAAGTCTCCAAGTAAGTGACCTGAAGTCACAAAGGGTTCCATCTATTTAATGCTTTGTACATGAATGTGGAAATTCTTTGCAAGTGTCATGGGCACTTTGGGTTGTCCTAGTGTATTAAGTTAGGAAGAAACTTTAGAGATGAGCTAACCTATCCATTGACTGCAATTTATAGATTCCATTTCCTGACTCCTAGGATAGAATCATGAGCTCTCTCACCTCCTGGTGGTTCTAATGGTTTAAACATCTCTCTCTGGAGGTAATATCCAGGACTTTTAGGCCCAACTGCAGGTTAGTGACCATATCAACAGGCTCCAACATGGGGACCTCTGACTGCAGAATCCTCCAGAGTCAGTGGGCTTCCGGCTTCTTTAGGCCATGTCATTGTTTTGTGGAGCATGGTTAATTTTCCAATTTCAGGGGATCTCACTGTACTGACAAAGATCACTAGATACAATGGCAGCTCTGCTTTCACAATGACCTACTGAGTATTTCAATAGCCTCTAGTGTCCCAGATAACCAGGGCCCAAGTTAAACATTAATCCTCAGTACGTATAAGAGATGATGGAGGCATCATTGTCAAGTAATTTAGAATCATAGTGTGGAGCTCACTGATGGCCTATCCTACTATATCCCAATCATTTTTTGGTGAAATTCATTCTTCCAGGGATGTAGACTGACTGCTTGTGTTACAGTGGCAGCACAGAGGCAACTAATGGAGTCAAACCTTTTTAAGAATGCTAAAAAAAGGGGGGGGCACCTGGGTGGCTCAGTTGGTTAAGCATCTGCCTTTGGCTCAGGTCGTGATCTCAGGGTCCTGGGTTCGAGCCCCACATCAGGCTCCCTGCCCAGCGGGGAGTCTGCCTCTTCCTCTGTCTTTCTCGCAAATAAATAAATGAATACATAAATAAATAAATAAAATCTTAAAAAAAAAAAAGAGTGCTGAAAAAATCCTGGATATAAAGGTACTTTCATCAGTCCAATATTTGTAGGTCACTGGGGAGAAGTGCCAAACATAGGCCCATTGTTCAAGGCCTTGGTGATTCCCTGTTTAGTAGTTTATTTCACTCCTCCTTTAAGTTAGATCCTTAAAATGCCAATCCAGGGTCATGAAGATATGTACAATAAACAACAAATCTCATTAGTGATATCTGATGCAATCATATGAACTAAAGCCACTGAGGTTTCATTCACACCCAAGGAAGTTCTGGAAATCTAGAACTTTCTAAAAGCTATGTCTGCATTTTCCTGGAGGTAGTCTTCAGAGCTTTTGTGGAAGACTTTTAGGAGACTCATTTTCAGGATTTATTGATTGTTTTTATTTTCGTTTTTTTATGAACTCTTAACTCGCATAGTAGAAAGTGCCCTAGTTGCTTTTTGGTAACACATGAGGTGCAGATGATTATAAATCTATAGGAAATATGTAGAAAATAACTCACTGGTCTTAGCTGAAGTGGAGGAACTATCCAATGCCACTGCCATACACAGTAGAAATGGACTCCCTAAAAAATTACAATAAAATAACCATTTTCATCTTTAATGAGTCGGTAGGTATTAAAAAGTAGCTAGGATCTTAAAGGCTCTAGAAAGTTCAGATCTTAGAGGCAAAGAAATCTGCCTGACAGAAAACTATATATTTTAAAAAGTCTACATTTAAAAGTATACACTTAAAAGAAAAAAGTATAAAGAATTTTAAAGATTTAACATCTAGGTCAATGTTTTATTAATTAAAAACTGCATATTCATTTAAAACTATTTATTGACTACTTATTGAAAGCCAGATACTGAGAATAGGAATATTGACTAACTTGTCAATATGCTGTAAATGCATAACTATCTGTCAACATACTATAAATAGATGGCAGTTTAAAATGATATGGAATTGGGGGAAAGTTACTAATATAGCTGGTGTTATTTTTTAATAAATATTTTTGGATATACAAGTATTTTCTATATTTCAGACAATGTACTAGGTGCTAAGAATACAGTGTAAGAAATGAATAGACTCATATATCCACACACATCCAGAGTCCCTGCCTTCGGGTTGTTTTCAGTGTAATGCAGGAATAAAGGATAAATAAGCAATTATGAAATCATGTGATGAGTGCTGTGAAAGAAGCACAAAATGAGAGAGCGTCTAGCCTATTGCAGGGATCAGGCAAAGCTTCCTGGAGTTGATTGTGCATGAGTCAAGTCTTAAAAGTGAGGAGTTAACTAACAAAAATTTATGGGCAATAGCATCCCAGGCAGAGAGAACAGCACTTGTGAAAAGATCTAGGAGAGTCATTGGCATTTGTAGGTACTGAGTTAGTTAGGAACCATATAATTAAGCAGAGAAGGTGAAAGACAAGGAGCAAGGGGTAAAGCTAGTCTTTGTCAGCCATATTAAGGAAGTGTACTTTATCTTAAAGACAAATGTAAATTCATTAAAGGAGGGGGGATGAACTTGCTCATATTTATATTTTAGTAAGATCACTTTTGAGGTAGGATAGAAAGATGAATGAGGAGAGTCAAAAATAAGCAGGAAAACTAGGTAGACTGCAGTCATTAACAGGAAAGACCATGTGATGATGAACTGAAGGAGTGACATAAAGAGGAGAAGGAGAATGAATAAAAAGACATTAAGGAAATTAACATTATTTGGACATCAATTGAAGAGGGTAATTTTAAAGGAAAGGGTCAAGAAGGATGGTATCCAACTTTCTGACCTAGACAATCATCAGATTAAGGAACAAAGGAATGGGAACAAGTCCTGGACTGCAGAGCAGAGCTCAGTTTTTAGCATTTTGTGTTCTAGGTATCTGTGGGAAATATCCAGGCCCTTGAATATATAGATCTGAATCACAGGCAAGAATTCTGAGATGGAAATAATGATAGTAATGAATAACTCACATTTTTGAGCACTTAATATGGGTCAGGAATGATTCTACACATTTTGTATATGTCTACATCTTGACCGCAATTGTGTTATTTTCCCATCTAATTGATTATAATGAATTGAGGCACAAGTTTCTAAGGCCACATGTACACTAAGTGGCGCAAGCTTGGTCAAGATTTTGCTGGAATCCTTGGTGAGCAGTTAAAATGGAAAAAAATTACAGTACATTAAAGCATGAATAAGAGATAAGGAACAAGAAGTAATGGGTATAGATTACTGTTTCCTAACATAAGTACCTAGGTCTTCCCAGCTACTGAGGATAAAATGAGATGACATTAACCTCTTTTATTTGTTGATTCCAATATAACCACAAAACAACCACCAAATTCCAGAAACTGGCATTGATAAGGTACTCCCACCTAGTGATTATACCCCATTCAAGCTTTAACAAATGTCCCACTGTCATTTATAGCAGAAGACCTCCAGTTCAGGATGACACACACTTAGTTGTCAATTCCCTTTAGTTTCCTTCAATCTGAAACCATTTGTCTATCCTTGGTTTTCAAGGACTCGATAATTCTGAAGATTATTTTGTAAAATATCACTCAATTTGAATTTATCTGGCATTTACTCATGATAAGATTTGGATTATACATCTTGGTTGGGAATAGGACAGAAGTGATACTGTGTTCTCTCTGCATCTATCAGGTGGTACATTACTTCAATTGTTCCCATAACTGACAAGGATAAATTTGATCTCTTCATGAAGGTAGTGTCTGCCTGGGTAGCAACTGTGGTTACTCTTTATCGCTTTGTAATCAGTATTTTATGGGGAGGTAATTTGAGGTTCTATGAATATCCCATTCATGATCAAATATTTGATTTCCTCACTTATTTATACCAATATGAACTCATGGGTTACTATTCTATTTAACTGGTTATGATCTGTGCTATTATTATTTCAATACTCAAATTAGGCCATAATTGACCACTGGAAACCACTGGTTAGAACCAGCTGGCTTGTATGCCCTTTATTGTGTCTGCATTCTTCTTTTAGCATAGTCTGACTTTCTAAACAAAACGAAATTCCCAGGCTCATCTTGTACTTTCTCTGTTGACTCCTGGAAACAGACTTTTTCCCAAGGCACCCTGGTTCTTTTTAGAGAATGATAAATAGAAACCAGATCATGACACTCCTTCCATTGAAGTATTGGTGCCCAGGCCCTTAAACCCCCATTTCCTCCATTGCCAGATTATACTTATTCTTGAATAATTAGTGGAGAAATATTCAACAGCTTCAGAGAAAATATCCTCCCCATTCAGAGTAACATAGCCATTCCTTATGGACAATTTATTCAACATCAGTGCTTTCTGCATCAATCAGACTTATGTAACACTGCATATTGGAACCAGTCTGGTTCCTTCTCTCTACTGCTCTTCAGTGCCAGATGCAGGTAATACCCCTGATAATGATTCCATATTCTTTCTACAGACATCTGTCTTAATTACTTATCCCTTCCTTAACCTCTTGAATTAGAATGCCCAAAACTCCACTCAAAAGAACAAGCAACACTTTGCAGTACTGGACATTCTAAATTTATTCAAGACCAAAAAATAGTTCTCATCTCCTCCCACCACATAAACAAACACAAATAACATCTCAGAGATGTTAATCTTCTCCAGGAACAAAGAACAAATTATATTACACCAAGAGAATATTTAACTTTTCATTCTAAAAAATCTGTCAGATTTGGATTAATAGTGTTCTATTCTTCACAAGAGCAATAGGCAAATACTTGCTTTCTATTTATCTAACAAAAGGGTCCAATTAAATATTTTTTCCAGAGCAAAGGAATATTTTATTCTTACAGGAAAAAAATTCGTAAAGTTTTGAAATATCTCTAGTTTCTAGTCTTTATTGTTTAGGTCCTTAAAGCGCCTAGTATCTTTGCCAGGATACCCCCAGCAGCACTTTTCAGAATTTTAGACAGTGAAAGAAAGGCAAGGTATTGGTCAATAGTGTGGACTGAGGATGAGTTCAGTATTTTTAATGTGGGAAGAGAACTAAACATATTTAGAGTTAAGGATAAAAAGCCCACGGTGGGGAGAGACCAATGATACAGAAAAAGAGAAAAGCAGTTGTTGTAGCAGGTTCTTATGGAGACTGGGAGGGGTGGGATCCACAGAGTAGGTGTAGTGTTTGACCCTGATCAGTAGAAAAGAGTCCTCTTCTGAAAGCAGAAGGAAAAGGTGAGGAAGAAGGGGATAGATTCAACAAAGCCTGTAAATATGACAAAATGGAAGAGGCTCAAGTGTTTCTGCTTGATGGCCTCCACTTTCCCAATGAAGTTAGAGGTACGATTGGAAGGATTAAAGAGCAGTGAAGTTTTTAAGTTGTTATGTTAAATTAAAAGAGGTAACCTATGCCATATACAGAACATACAAGTGAAGCTAAGGCTCATCCAAGGTTAGAGATCACAAATCTGCAGTTACTGATGTCTAATTTCATTCAATTATAGTTGGAGAAAACGCTTTATAGGGTTTCAACTCTTTTAAATTTATGGCTTATAATATTGTTCAAGTCTTTTATTTTGTACATCATACCCAGTTTTTTTAATTCATTATTGAAAGATAAATAAACCTCCCAACTACTAATTGTTGAATTGTACATTTGTCAGGTTTTGCTTCATATATTTCTATCAGGTTTTGCTTCATATCAATTTTTTCTTCATGTATTCTGTGACTCTTATTAGACATATAAGATGCATGAGATATGATAAAATGTCCCTTTTTGCCTCTAGTAAAATTTTTGTCTGATATTTTGTCTGATATTAGCATTGCCACTCTTGGTTACTGTGTGCGTGGCATATTTTTTTCCATCATTTTATTTTCAACCTATTTTTGTTTTTAGTTCTCAACATGTCTCATATACAGCGTATAGTTCAATTATGTTTTTTAAATCCATTTTGTCAATTTTTGCCTTTTCGTTGAAGTATTTAGCCTATTTACATTTGATGTTAATATGACACAGTAGGATTTATGCCTGCCATTTTGCTATTGGTTTTGCATATTGATCTTCTATATGTCTTTTGTCTTTTTTGTTTCTACTCCTCTATTACTGCCTTCTGTGGTTTTAAAGGAGTATACCATTTTAGTTCTCATTTCTTTCACTGCATTTTTTAGTTGTTGTGTTTCTTACTTCACTACTTATTACAATTATCATCCTAATCTAGTTTAGACTGATAACAACTTAAATTTGATAACACACAAAATGTTTGCTCCAATACACCTCCGTTATCTCTCATTTCCAAAGAAGGTATACAGATGGCCAACGGGGAAATGATAAAAAGGTGTTCAACATCACTAGTCACCAGGGAAATGGAAATCAAAACTACAATTCTGTTTTATCTCATACCTGTTAGAATGGCTACCATCAAGAAGACAAGAAATAACAAGTATTGGCAAGGATGTTGAGAAAAGATATCCCTTGTGCACTGTTGGTGAGAACATAAATTAGAGCAGCCTCTATGGAAAACAGTATGAAGATTCTTCTAAAAATTAAAAATAGAACTATTATATGATCTACAAATTCCCCTTCTGGGTATTTATCCAAAGAAAATGAAACACTAACTTGAAAAGATATATGTACCCCCCCATGTTCATTACGGAATTATTTACAATTGTCAAGATACCGAAACAAGCTAAGTATCCACTGATGGATGATTGGATTAAAAATGTGGCATATACACAGTTGAGTATTATCCTGCCATAAAAAAGAAGGAAAATTTGCCATTTGTAACAACACGGATGAAATTTGAGGGCATTATGCTATGAAATAAGTCAGGTAAAGACAAGTACTGTATGATTTACTTATATATGGAGTCTAAATAAAGAAATAAATAATTTCATAGGTACAGAGAACAGATTGTTGATTGCCAGAAATGAGGTAGGGGAGGGGTGAAATGGTTGAAGGGCATCAAAAGGCAAAAATTTCTACTTATGAAATAAATAAGTCATGGGCATATAATGTATAGTATAGTCACTATAGTTAATACTGCATTCTCAGCTCCATTTATCCTTTCTATTAGTTCTCAAGATAAATACCTTAAAAATATAATAAAATATATAAAAAGTCTATAAAATTGATCTTATAAACTTGATTTGTTTATATTCATGAAGTAAACCTACTCATTATATAGTGAAAACAAAATAAATCTCACCCTGCAGTTAAACATTGGTATGCTTTTGTAAAAAAAAAAAAAAAAAAAAAAAAAAAAAATTACTACTAATACTATTCTATTGCAGATTTGAAAGTTGCTAAGAGTAAAATCAAAGTTCTCATCACACACACACAAATTTAACTATGTACTGTGATGGATGTTAACTATACTTATTGTGATGATCATTTCACAATATACACAAATATTGAATTATTATGTTGTATACCTAAAGCCAATACACTGTTATATGCCAATCATACCTCAACTTAAAAAAAAAAGGAAGTAATAAAGAGCAGGCTTTTAGCATGAGCTTTAATTTATATCTGTAAAAGGAAAAGATAAGCTAGGAAAACACTCTGTTTCAATTAAGTCCCAGTTTAAAATGAATTTGGGCCTAGAGGCACTAACAACCTGGAAGAATAGGAATTTCTCCCTAAATTTTGCATTTCATCATGAAGTTTCATATTTCACAAGTCAAAGCATACTCCAAAAATATTACCAAGGAGAGCCTTAAAAATGCCCAGAAAACAAGGCAATCGATACCTTTCCCTGGAGAGTTCAGAGATTTATACGTTAATCATTCCAATCCAAAGAGATGTCCAAGGAATATGGCACTTGCTTTCATCTCCTTAACTATCTAGTACTGGGCTTATTAGGAAAACTCCAACATAACAAATTATTCACAGATATTATTCTTGAGCCACTAAAATGTTCCCAAAACCCAATCTCTACCTGAGGATATCAGATCACATTTAGGGAGAAAATAAACTGTAGAGACATAATTATAACTTATTCTAATAAATGCTAGTACACTGGAATGTTCAGTGTTGAGACTGCACACAAATGGTAACTGACCTTCCAAGAGGAGTTTGACAAAAACAGACATAATGTGAACTAAATTCTAATAAATTAGTTCAACTTAAAAAGGAATGGTGGGGGGAAGAAATGAGGTAGGTCTATATATATTGACCAGAAATATTTTCTAAGGCACATAGAAAAGCATAAAAAAATTATAGCACAAAATGTTCATTATGATCCTACTCACAGAATAATGTATGTGCGCACATACATAGGTAAATACATAAAATAGGATATAAAATAACAAGATACTAGCTGTTACTTTTGGAAAGGGGAGGAGAGAATAGGGCAATAAATTGAGACTTGAGGGTGCTCTCTATAGTTACAAACAATTTGAATATTTTCAGCATATGACTTTGCATGTTCATAGCCACCCAGTTTGAAAACTCCAGGGATTGTCATTCACATTGAAGGACAAGTGAAGGGCTTGCCCACAGGGACTGTGCAGTGTATCTTTCACATGAACTACAATGTGAGTGGAGCCCCTGGAGTCCTGTGCAACTTGGTTATGATCAACAGTGTAATATATACATATATTTGATTTCAGTGGCCTTTAAAGAGTAAGAATCATCTGGCAGTGAGCACGTAGAAGAGAACAGGCATGGAAATAGCCAGGCCCAAAACACAGACTCGAAGAACTTGAAGTGTTTTGAACATGAACGTTGTATACAAGCAGACAGACACAGAAAATGAATCTAGAAATACAGATCTGGGTCAGATCAAGAAGGAGATTTAGATTTTGTTTGGGATAGTCAGGAGAGTGACATGATCATGGTTGACTTTTAGGAGATGACTGGGAACAATGGGAAGGACCAGGAGGGAGTAGCATGGCAGCTGTGATGGAAAGACTAGTTAGAAGCCTGTTATAATAGTTGAAAGAAGATAAGATAGGCTGAGACAAATGACAGTAGGAATGATTGGGATAAGACAAGTTTAATCAATATTTAATAGACGATGAACATAAGAAATGAGAGGGATGTCAAAAATGACTCCAAGGTCCTAAATCAAGATTTCAAGCAGCAGGTCTGGGAGAACAAGGTATGATGCTGACTTGCATGCTTGGACATGGAGTTCCTGACCTCGCTCTTGACCTGCGTCAGAAATGGTCTCAGAGCCTCAGGTGGGGTTGAGCCTGCCAGTAGGCACTCACTAATTGGTCCCACATTAGATGTACCACGTCAGATAGGTCACTGTATTGTGGTATGAGACAGCTTACATTTCTCCATCTTATTACTAAGGATATCACAACTTGGTCAAATTCCTTGCTGAACTAGGTCTATAGGCACCCCCTTAATCTGCCGGTGAAAAAGCAGCGGCACATTTCATTTCTCTGTAAACTGAAGTTGCCTCTTGCTAATACCATCTTTTTTCCCCAACCTCTCAAACCCATTTAAAACATCAATTAGATGTTTTTGCTAGATATTTACCTTAGGACTGTCACACTCCACAGTTTTCCAAATCTAATTTCACATGATTTCAGTTCTCTCTCAATAGATGAGTGTTAAGAACTGAATGCTTATATTCTCCCAAAATTCATCTGTTGAAACCTTTCCCCCAGTGTGATTGGATTCAAAGGTGGGGTCTTTGGGAGATGATTAGGTTTAGATGAGGTTATGAGGGCAGGACACTCAAGACTGGGGTTAGTGCCCTGATAAGACTCATCAGAGAACTTGCTGCTCTTTGTTCTCTTCCATGTGAGGACACCATGAAAAGACAGCAACCATAAACCAGGAAAGAGGCCCTCAACAGACACTGGATCTGCTGGCACCTTGATCTTGGACTTCCAGCTTTCAGAACTCTGAGACACGTGTGTTACTCAAGCCACCCAGTCCATGATAATTTATTATGGCAACCTGAACTAAGATGATAAGTAAAAGGTCAACCCTCTGTTTTATACTACTTGGCTGACTTGCTCACTCTATGTTTATCTAGCAACATACAGCAATAATAATAAATATTTGAGTTATTACTTAGTAAAGAAGTATTAAGTTTTTAACCTACAAAATTTCATTTATTTCTTAGAATATGCCTTCAAGTCCATACATTGACATTTAAAGAATACACTCCATTGTAGATGGGTTAAATGAAGAATTTTTATTATAAGATATCATGTAGCTTATAGACTCATTGCAAAGGCTGAAGAAGCAGATTCTGGGTTGAGTTTAAGGGGAAAATTTCCAGAAGCCACACCACAAAACCAGTGTTGCCTCTTTTAGATCAGGAAACCACTGGCCCCAAAACACTGGTTAGGAAGCCACAATGGCCAGGTGGCTGCCACAATCAGAGAATTGCCATAAATCAGAAGCTGCCATAGCTGTCAGCTTAGGAATCATTCCCTGCTAGCTACAACCTGCACTACAGAATAGATGTCCCATGCCTGCCTCTTGGCACCTACAGAGCGAATAACTGGACATGGTGAGCTCTGCTTAACGCTGCCACAGAACAAATTAAATGCCTCCACTACCTCTTTGCCAGCAGAAAAAGCAGAAGCTGCAGGAGCCCATCAACTACCTTACTTCAGTCTTTCAAATGTCAAGAACTGTATTTTTTTTTTTAAGATTTTATTTATTTATTTGACAGAGAGAGCACAAGCAGGGGTAGTTGGAGAGGGAGAAGCAGGCTCCCTATAGGGAGCCCCATGCGGGGCTCGATCCCAGGACCCCGGGATCATGACCTGAGCCAAAGGCAGACGCTTAACGACTGAGCCACCCAGGCGCCCCTCAAGAAATGTATCTTACTGGTTAATTTATACCTAGAGCCCTTGCTGCAAGTGAGGCTGAGAGATGTAGTTTCTTTTTAAATTGACTTTATTGGCATTCAAATTACATTTTCCTGTGGTAAGTGCAGAGATGAGTTTTGAGAAGTTATACAGTTATGTAACTACCATCATAATCAAGATCTAGAACATTCTCACTACCCAAAAATGTTCAGATCTCTTTCTCTTCAGTCGTCACCTGCTACCATAATCCCCAAGCAACCACGGATCTACTTTCTATTATTACAATTTTTCCTTTTTAAGAACTTCATATAAATGGAATCATACATTATATTACCTTTTGTGTCTGGCTTTTTCACCTAGTAGAAGGGCTTTTGAGTTTATATGTTGTTGCACATATCAGTAGTAGTTTGTTTCTATTGCTGATTAATATTCCAAGTACGGATAGACCACAGTTTCTTCATCCATGAACCTAACTGGACATTTAGGTTGTTGCCATTTCAAAGATACTGTAAGTAAAGTGCTAGGAATATTCACTTACAAGTCTATTTGTGAATATGTTTCCATTTCTCATGAGTAAATTCCAAAAATAGATTTTTTGAGTCATATGGGATATGCTCAACTTTACAAGAAAATTTCAAGCCATTTTCCAAAGTGATCATACTTTTGCATTCCTACCTGCTGTGTATAAGAGATGTGGATATTCTATATCCTCACCAATACCTGATATTGCTATTATTTTCCTAGCTAGTGAGTGTATTGTGGGAAAATTAGTACTGTCCTAATGGCAACACTTGATACATAATTCTTTTCCTATCCATTCTAGTAGGTGTGCTGTGGGAAATGTAGCATTGTCTTAATAACTAATGATGATGAACAATTTTCATGGTATTTTCCCCATCTTTCACATATCTTTTTGCGTAAAGTATTTGTTCAAATGTTATGCTCATTTTTTAAATCATATTTTTTGTCTTCTTAATATATAATCAACTCGTACAGCCTAACACTATGGATGGAAGTCTTTTGTTATAGAAATGATTGACAAGTATTTTTCTCCAATCTGTCGCTTGTGTTTTCGTTTCTTTCAAAGAATAAAAATTTTGATGATGTCTGATTTTTGTTGTTGTTCTTTTATAGATTATGCTATCTACTGAGGCCTTTCTAAAAGATCTGAGCCTAACACATGGGATTTTACCTATGTTTTTATCTATCAGGTTTATAGTTTTAGCTCCTGTGTTTAAGTCTATGATCCATTATGGGTTCTTTTTCTATGTGGTGTGAGGGAAGGGTTGAAGTTCAGTTTTCCAAATATACCTGCCCAATTGTTACACACCATTTATTGAAAAGATTATCCTTTTCCTATTGAATTGTCATTGTACTTCTGTTCAAAATCTACTGAATATATATTACTGGTCTATTTCCCAACTTTATTCTGTTCCATTGATCTATGTAAGTAGTTCTCAAAATGTGATCTAGATCTCAGACATCCTTTCAGAGATGCCTGAGGTCAAAATTAGTTTCATAATTACACTAAGTCATTTACCCTTTCACTTTCATTCTTTCATAGCATTTCAATAGAGTTTTCTAGAGGCTACATTAAATGTGATATTGCAACAAATTAAATGCAGAACAGAAATGAGAATCTACATTTTTTTTGCTTCTACTTACCGGTTTATTAACAGTTTAAGTTTTTATCTAAATTCCAGTTAGTTAGCATACAGTTTAATATTAGATGATTCAAGCGTATAAGGTGGGGATTCAACACTTCCATACCACACCAGATGCTCATCCACCACAAGTGTACTCCTTAATCCCCATTACCTATTTAACCCATCCCCAACCCACCTCCCCTCTGGTAAACATCAGTTTGTTCTCTATAGTTAAGAGTCTGTTTCTTGGTTTGCCTTTCTCTTATTTTTTTCCCCTTTGCTCAGTGGTTTTATTTCTTAAATTCCACATATGAGTGAAAGCATATGGTATTCATCTTTCTTTGACTTATTTCACTTAGCATAATACTCTTTAGCTCTAACCAAATCAACAACATAAGAAATAACAGATGTTGGTGAGGATGTAGACATAGGGGAACACTCTTACACTGTTGGTGGGAATGCAAACTGGTGCAGCCACTCTAGAAAACAGTTTGGAGGTTCCTCAAAAAGTTAAAAATAGAACTACTCTATGAGCCAGCAGGTGCACAACTAGGTATTTACCCAAAGAATACAAAAGTACTAATTCAAAGGGATTACTGCACCTTGATGTTAATAGCAGCAATTATCTACAATAGCCAAATTATATAAACAGCCCAAGTGTCCCTTGACTGACGAATGGATAAAGAAGAAGTGGTATATATAAACAATGGATTATTATTCAGCCATAAAAAAATATGAAATCTACCTTTTAATAAACCAGACATTAAAAAATTTTCAAAAATAAAAAATTATGCCACTTTTCTAATTTTTGAGGGGATTGTGAACTTACCTATTTTTCAAATTTGTTCAATAATTAAGTTAATATTTAAAATAGTTCAATATAAAATTTTTTAGACTCAAGTTTTTTATGTTAAACAGAATTAAAATATATGGTATATATCAACAGACAAAACCCATATAACTCAGATAAGCAGAAAGCACTTCTGGACCCTCAATTTTTAATTCCTAAAAATTTGCTGTCAGGGGTTCTGACACCAAAACTTTTGAGATAATATCCCTATGACAATACCATACTATGCTGATTATTCTAGTTTCAGAGTAAGACTTGAAATCAGACACTGTGAGTCTCCCAAATGTGTTTTTCTTTTAGAATGCTGGTGTATTAGTTGCTCCTGTAACAAGTGGCTTAAAACAACACAAATTTATTATCTTATAGTTCTATATATCATAAGTCAGACATAGGTCTCGCTAGGCTAAAATCAATGTGCCCACATGGCTATGTTTTCCTATGGAAGTTCTATAAGAGAAATCATTTCCTGTTGGCAGGTGGTTAGAATAATTCAATTCCTGTGGTTTTTGGACCCCCTTTCCTTGCTGGCTTTCAGATGAGAGTTAAAAATGTTCAAGCAAAGAAAATTCTAGCCTCCAATTACTTCACTGGTGATTTCTACATTTAAGGAAGAACTAATACCAATTCTATACAAACTTTTATAAAAATAGATGAAATGCTTCCATGAAAAAATTATAAACCAGCATGTATCCCAGTATATGGATTATTCAGTGGATATTTTCATTGAGTGGGTGGCTTCAAAAACAGTTATTCCTCACAGTTTTGGAGGCTAGAAAATCCAAGATCAATGTGTTAAGAGAATCAGTTCTTGGTGTAGGCCCTCCTTTGGGCTTGTAGATGGCTACCATCTTGCTATTTGCTCATTTAGCTTTTCCTTGTTGGGTGCAAATGGAGAGAGGGATCTTGTATTTTGTTTTGCTTTTAATTTAAGTGTGGTGTTACCACCATGAGAGCTCCCCTCCCTCATAACCTAATGTAACATCACCTACCTCCCATAGGCCCCAACCTCCAAATACTGTTACTTGGAGATGAGGGGTTCAACATATGAATTTGGGGGAGACACAAGCATTCAATCTTATTATAGCACTATCCTTATTTTTGTTAACTTGCATATAAATTTCTGAGAGTTATTTTAATTTTCAACTATAGGTATAGATCTCCCTTATCTTTCAGTTTTATCAGATTTGGAGTCATGTATCTTGAAGCTCTGTTATGAGTATATATTTAGGACTGTTTAGCTTCTTTATTAAATGGCCCATTTTAATTATAAAATGTTTCTTTTTATCTCAGGTAAAATCCCTCGTTTTTAAGTCTATTCTGATATTAGTACGGTCATTCTAGCTTTCTTTTGATTATGGTTTGCATAATATTTCTTCCCCTATCCTTTTCGTCTCTTAGTATAGTGTCTTGCTTTATCCAATATGACAATCCTTTGTCTATTTTTAATTTGAATGCTTAGACAATTTCCTTTTATTGTGATTATAAATGTGAATGTTTTAAACATTCCATTTTGCTGTTTGTTTTCCTAATTAATTGTCCCATTTTTTCATTGTTCCTTTTTCTTCTCTTTTCCTGCTTCTTTTGGGTTGAGTATTTGTTTATGATTCTCTTTATCTCTACTAATGGCTGACTTTCTATATATATTTGCTTGTTCTTTAGGGATTGCTCTATAGTTTATAATATACCTTTATATATCACAATCAAGTTTCAAAAAAAAATACTTGCAATATTGCTCATACCACTACAGTAGTATACTTGTATTTCTTCTCTCATCCCTTGTGCTTCCATATGTTTTTACTTTTACATGTGTTACAAACCCCATAATATGCTATTTTGCTTTTAGCCATTATCTTTTTAGCTTTTAAGAGATTTTCTAAATGAAATCAAAATATATTTTGTTTTTACCCACACATTTACTATATCTGACAATCTTCATTTGTTTTTATAAATATAGTTTTTTCTGGTACCAATTTTCTTCTGCATGAAAAAATTCTTTTAACATTCACTGTGGTGCAGTCTTACTGGCAAACAATTCTCTTAGCTTCCAATTGTTTGAAAAATATATTTTTCCTTCATTTTTGAATGACAGATTTTCTCTTTTCTTTGGCAGCTTTTAAGATTTTTCTCAGTATCACATTTTTTCAATAACTTGATAATGTTGTACCTTGGTGTAGCTCTCTATATTTTTATTTGGGTTGGGATTCTTTGAGCTTCTTCGATCCATGGATTTAAGCTTTTATCAGTTTGGAAAAATTTAAGCCATTTTCTTCAAATACTTCTGTACCTGTTGTCTCCCTACCCCACCACTTCCCTTTCCTTCTAGGACTCAAATACATGTTGGACATATTAATAACATCCCACAGGTTACTGGTGCTGTTTTAAGTTTTGTTCAATCTTCTTTCCATCCTTTATTTTTAATCATCTCTAGTGCTATGTCTTTAAGTTCACAGATTATTTTTTCTGCTTTAATTTGTTACTAATCTTCTCTGTGTATTTTTCATTTCAGATATTATATTTTCATTGCTTTGAGTTCTACTTGGGTCTTTTTCATATTTTTCATTTATGTCTTAATGTTCACTCTTTTATGTTCTTCAACAAATTTATAAAATATGTAATAGCTGTTTTAGGGTTCTTTCCTGTCAATTCCATCATCTCTATCAGTTCTTTATCTTTTTCTATTAATTTTTCTCTTGGATGATGTTTTCCTATCTCTTAGCATGCCAGGAAATTTTCACTAATGCCAAACATTGTGAATTTAAAGATAGTAAGTAGTAGTTTTTATTGTATTCTTTTTAAAAATCCAACTTTATTTTGGCATGCAATAAAGACTTTCAGTTCAGTTTGATTCTTTTGTGGCTTTACATCCCTCCCCTCACTTCCCTTGGCATACACAAAATCATCTTCTTTCTGGGATAATTTATCTTCACTGCTAAAGCATGACCTTTCTGAGGACTCTTACCCAGTGGCTTCTGTGTAATGAAGGTTAGCCACTTTGGCTGGAAGAAATGTGAGGTATCTCTAGCCTTATGTGCTCCTGGAATTATTTGGCCTATTGACTTCCAGTGTTTTCTCTTTCCCCAGCTTCATGAAATTGCACCTCATGTTGACACAAATCAGTACTCAAAGACTAAATAGGACCCCTCTGCAAATCTCTGAAGTTTTTGCTCTTTACAGCTTTCTCCTTTCTAACCTTTGGTCCTGCAAATTATAGCCTCCTTGTCTTCCCTGGGCTCTCATCTCTATGCCTTGATTCAGCAAAGCTACTAGGCTTTCTTTGGTTTCCCTTCTCTATGCTGTAACCCAGAAAGTGTTCTTGGGCAGTAAACTGAGCTGACTGTTGGGCTCACCTCATTTGTTTCTCTTCTCTCAGAGATCACAGTATTGCAGTGCTTGTTGTCCAATTTTTGAAAAACACTTTTTAAAATAATATTTTGCTATTCTTCTAAGGTTCTTATGGCAGAAGAAGAATTCCTATATAAGTTCATCCTTCAAGGGGAGAAGCAAACAAGTTCAGAAATACAATTTTTAGTTTTCTACACTACAGAGATGCCAGATTACAAAGAAGGTAGAGTGATTTGAGTACTAATCCACCATATCCAAACATATTATCCCCATGATACAAAGAAGAATACTTGGGCATAGTAACTCACGAAGATAGTAAGTGGCAGAAATAGGATGAGAAACACAATCTGATTTCAGAGCCTATGTCCTCAGTCACTCTTCTCCACTTCCTCCTTAATTCTAAATATCCACACTCATCTTTGTTTGACTGATTTTTTTTCCATTTTGGATCCACTCTTTGTATATCCAAACCCGGTATGATAGAGAGTACACCTTGTAGCACTAGAGCTCATAAAAGGAGTCACCACTCTAACAGATAAAGGAGAGAGAAAAAAATTTAAATCCATGGTCCTTTATCTTCAGGTCAACCTGAACACCCAAGAGGATTAAATTTCTCACTAATGCTCAAGATGTATCTCCTCTAAATGCTCTTAGCTCTCATTCTCCTTCGTTTAACACTTTCTCCCCAGTCTTTTTATTTAGAATTCATCTTAACTTATAAAAACCAAATGGTGGAGCTTGCACTTTTAGTATTAGAATTAGTGAGGGATTAGGGAAAAAAATTAATGTAATTCAATGTCTGGGTCAAGGAACTCTACCCTAGAAAGGTTTTATATAACTGCTGTATAAAGTAACATTCTGTTGCTTGTCATTACAGTTTACTCTCTTTCAACGAACAAATATTGCTCAATCCCTGAAATCATGTCTTTATAAATCATGTAAGGCAACATAGGTTCTATTTATAAGCAATTCTCAAAGGCCATATTGTGTCCCCAATTCACATGCCAAACTCCTACTGATATCTCGTCACGTGCAGATCAAGGTCATACCATGGTTAATATTCTCACTTTCATCTCCATGTGAGAAACTAGGGTGAAAGCATAAGTCCTTTACATCAGTAGAGTTCAAGCTCCAGTGTAAGTGAATGGTGTCCAAGGCCAAACACAAAGGCTGATTTTTAACAGAATTGTTGCCATGGCTTGGTCACCTCACAGATGTACATGCATATCAAAGCAACAGGCACAAACTGAAACTGCTCAGATCAGAACTAACCACAGGACTCAGTCACTCAAAATTCAGCAGAATCACTGCCTTGGAGCTGTCAAACAATAGGCTATTGATCATCTAGAATCTATAGTTACACTCCTGCCTCCCTCTCACTTACCCATCCAGATTCAAGCTGAGATGATGCAGGCATAATATATTTTAAGAAAAATGGGAGCCCACGAAATTGTTAGTCTTAAACCTGCTTCCTGCAAAGATAATTCTCTACAGTGATTCTTATCTTTCAGTGTCTTGAGTAATTACATATTTAGAAACTTTATCCTAATTTGTCCTTTGTTTGTATCCAATAGTATATTATTTTCTTGTCAAAGTACAGAGATCATAATTTCCATGCCACTGTTGTTTTGAATATGAAATATATTTCTTATTACTTCAAACAGCACTTGATGCATTACATTTACCAAGTATCCAAATAAGTCAGGTGGAGGAGATCCTGTAATAATGTAGACATTTTTGTGTATTACTCACTCAGGGGAAAAGGTGAAGTGTACAGTGGCTGGGAATTTATGAAAAGATTCAGCCTCCTCCACTTGAAAAAATATCACGTAGTCATATTCTCCTGTCTTTCAGAGCCAATATTAGAGGTGATGGCCCATTTCAGGTCATAACACCAACAAAACAGTTGCAGTCGTTTTAAACAGGTTTGCTAAAAATTAGAAGTCAGTGTTGCATTGTCCTTCTTTTTTCTTTTTATTTCAATAGATTTTTTTTCTGCTTCTGCTGTTTAATGCAGGCTTTATGCCAAAACCATCTTAGAAAGTCTGTTATGCCAGATGTCACCCTTTTGCCCTTTTGCTCTAACAGCAGATTTTCTTTTAACAACAGCTGAAGCCCAAGTTAGCAAGCATGCATTTTCTACAGTAAAAGAGGTAATATGAATAACACCTTTGTATTTTGAATAACACCCTCAAAGAGCACATCACTTTATTCATGCACTACATCTTTAAAAAGAATGATTATTCATGACTCCTTTAGATTTAAAGGAAGAACTTTAAGGTTTTAGCAGTTTAAGATCAGGGTCATCACCTGTAGTAGAAACTGATGGGTAAGGTTTAGTATACTGATGGTTTGTTTTTGCCTTTAAACTGATGGTTTCTGGGGGTGGGGGTGGGGGGGGAGAAACATTGCTTTCCCAGTAAGTGCTTTATGTCTATGTCTACTCCATTGCCAAAACAGAACAGTAGACAGTGAAACTATGCCACTCCCCTACAGGAGCTAGCTACCTCGTGGTTAAGTGCCACTGTAGAGAGGAGTGCCCTGGGTCAATGGTTAGTTAAAGCAGGAAGAATTCCTGGATAAATTGTTGGGCCAACTTTGGCTTTTCATACATTTGTGTACTTTATCAACTTCCAGCTTTGGAAGTTTTTGTCTGAAAGTTGGTCAACAGCCTATGAGCTGAATATAACAGAAAAACATGACAACCTAATCAGAATGTAGGACATTCAATATTTCAGATTTTAAAAAACTGAAGAGGTCAAGAGAAAGGGAGGTTCAGAGCAAAAGAATTCTTTATCTCAGGGAGAATCTATTTTAAGTATCCAATTCTGAGTTTCACATAAATTTATTTCTACCCATCTCCAAATTTATTTTACCCTAAAGAAGCCTAGGGGGGCCTGGGTGGCTCAGTTGTTAAGTGTCTGCCTTCAGCTCAGGTCATGATCCCAGGGTCCCGGGATCGAGCCCCACATTGGGCTCCCTGCTTGGCAGAAAGCCTGCTTCTCCCTCTCCCACTCCCCCTGCTTGTGTTCCCTCTCTCACTGTGTCTCTGTCAAATGAATAAATAAAATCTTAAAAAAAAAAAGACTTTATCTGCCTCTGCTCTGCCCCTCCCCACCTCCTCCCAACCCTGCTCTCTCAAATAAATAAATCTTTTAAAGAAAAAAAAAGGGGGAAGCCTAAACTACAATATCACAACAGTTAATATATAAGATTCTAGGTGTTGCTCTTGTAAAGCTGAAACAAATCTAAGAGATCATCTAGTGTTAAACTGAAGAAGCAAAAAAACAGTTATGAAATGAGCTAACATTTTTAAAAACTACTGAGCAGTAGCCATTAGCTGATGTCCCTAACTATTGGAACAAAGCAATACACTAGCATGAACTCAATGAAAAGAACAAACACTGAAAAGGAACCAGCCATCTCATTTCATAAGTATGGAACAGAAAACCCTGAGAGAGGAAGTGGCTTGTTCCACATCAGAGATGAGTCTTTTCCCTTTTATTCCTCCACTTTTTTCACTCCACCACACTACAGATCATTCAGTAAAGCAGTTCTGGGCAATTGGTAGTACTGCCTTGAATCACTCTTCGGAAGGAGTTCACATCAAGGACCAGTACAAAAGATGTCATGATTGATAGTCCATGTCTGCCATAGGCTCCAAGGAAGGTAGTGCTGACATTAATGCTATGTGAGTACTATCCTCAGGCTAGCTGGCAAAACTGAGTCCATCAAATTACCACATGTCATCACAATCAAGCTATGAGGTAAGGAGTAGAAATAGGATGCTATTTATCTGCCATCAGGATATCTTCTAGAGAACTTTCTGGAGCTAATTTATGGTCCTGCACCCAATTCGGTTGTACTTTATAGACCCAGACATAATAAAACTAAAATAATGAATTCTGCCGATTTTTAATCTGTTGAACAGACACATTTTATTTTCAGTCCAATTCTGCATATACCCTATTAAAAATCAAATCCCATGGGATGCCTGGGTGGCTCAGTCATTAAGCGTCTGCCTTCAGCTTGGGTCGTGATCCCAGGTCCTGGGATCGAGCCCTGCATCAGGCTCCCTGCTCAGCAGGAGGCCCACTTCTCCCTCTCCCCTACCCCTGCTTGTGTTCCTGCTTTAGCTGTCTCTCTCTGTCAAAAAAAAAAAAAAAAAATCAAATCCCAACTAGACCAACTAGAAACTTACAAAAAGACAAACAAAAAACAGAGAGCAAAAGGGTAATTAATTGAATTCAATTAAAGCAAATACTATTACTTGGGGATTTAAAACATTACTGCCAATCCTTAGCCAATCTTCAGTTTTGAAAATCCTACTCACCCATTAAAGCTAAACACTTCAAAATAGTTTGATAAGCATATTCAGACCTGTGCTCTTATAAGCACCTGAGCTTCTTAAATCAACTATCTAGAGAAAGAAGTATTATCTTTAACTTGAACTGGTCCATGCCATAGCATCCAAACTTTACTCAGAGTAAGTAGCTTCACACTGGAGGTGGAGAGCTGATCCACAGAAAAAAAGTCTGCTCTTTCCAGACACTTCTGCAGTCACTGATTCCCAACCCTGGCTGCCTCTTGGAATCACTTAGGGGAGCCTTAACAACATACAAACTTCCTGGCCTCCACCCAGAGATGCAGATTCAGTAGGTGTGAACCCAGAAAGCTTTTTTATTATTTTTAGTTGAGTTCTCTGGGTGATACTTATGCAACTAGTCCAGGAACCAGTCTTTGGAAAGCAGAATAATGGCTCTCTGAGCCAGAATCACGTTTCAACCAGTAAAGTACTTGCTTTTATCCATTTCTTCTGTACTTTTTTAGGTTCAAGTAATTGTATGCATCAGAGAAAGGCCTATATCTTGAAGGAGAAACAAAAAAGAAATAAGAGTTCCTATAGACACAACAAACCAACAAAATCAAAGAAGTTCCAAAGACCTCTACACTACAGTATGAGTCAAGGTTTGAAGGACGTGATCTTGGCCGCAGGCTGTGCCATTATATTATTATACCCTGACCCTATTAATTAGCATAATGGCCCTAAAACCCTGGCTTTCCTTTATACAGAGCCCCCAAGAGGTATATCTCTAGAAAACACACGTAACTAAGGATTTTCCATTTATACAGACTACAATGTGAGTATCACCTCCTAGAACTGTGCTCACGCAGTGGCCCTGACCACAGGAATTTGATTTCTTGACCTCTGATTTTGTCCAAGCCTCCCATTTTTCCAGTCTGGAAACTGAAGTCCAAATATATGATGGGACTTACCTAAAATTATATAGTGTAGCAGAGTAGTGAGAGTTAGGTAAATATGATACCCAAAATAATAAGAACAGGCCACTAGTTCAATGCAGACAACCCATTCAACAATCCCAGCTTCAGAGAAAATAAGCACAGAAGGTTGAGATAAAAGACAACCCACTGAAGGGAAATATTGGTGTCACAAAATTCTTGCCACTCAAGTCAATCTGAAGGGATCAAAAGCAATGAATTCAGTTCTAATGCAATACATGTTCTCATTCCAAGAGACTGGGGTACTTGACAGAAGGAGGAAGCCATGTTGTTAAGAGTAAAGAAGATGGTAATAACTTGTTCCACAAGGTTAAGAAGAGATATTTGTAGGATTTCCTCTTCCATGCTCTTTGTCATCCTAGAAGAAAAATGCCTAGAATAAGAAAATTCTTAGAAGTGTCAAGAATAAAAGGATTAACTGGTCAATTAGAGTAGCACTCTTTCAGGAGGAGCAAGATGGTGGAGGAGTAGGAGACCTAAATTTCGTCTGGTCCCAGTAATTCAGCTAGGTAGGGGTCAAACCATTCTGAACACCTATGAACTCAACAGGAGATCGAAAAAAAGAATAGCAGCAACTCTCTGAACAGAAAAGCGACCACTTTCTGGAAGAATGACAAGACGGAAAAAATCACTTCAAAAAAAAAGAACAAGAGACAGTACCGACTGCCAGGGACCTAATCAATACGGACATTTGTAAGATGTCAGAACTAGAGTTTAGAATGATGATTTTAAAGATACTAGCTGGGCTTGAAAAAAGCATGGAAGATATTAGAGAAACCTTTTCTGGAGAAATAAAAGAACTAAAATCTAAACAAGTTGAAATCAAAAAGGCTATTAATGAGGTGCAATCAAAAATGGAGGCTCTGCTCGGACAAATGAGGCAGAAGAGAGAATTAGTGATATAGAAGACCAAATGATGGAAAATAAAGAAGCTGAGAAAAAGAGATAAACAACTATGGGATCATGAGGGAAGAATTCGAGAGATACCATAAAACAAAACAATATTAGAATAATTGGGATCCCAGAAGAAAGAGAGAGAGGGGCAGAAGGTATACTGGAGCAAATTATAGCACAGAACTTCCCTAATGTGGGGAAGGAAACAGACATCAAAATCCAGGAAGTCCAGAGAAAACCCCCCTCAAAATCAATAAAAATAGGTCAACACCCCAACATTTAATAGTAAAACTTACGAGTCTCAGAGACAAAGAGAATATCCTGAAAGCAGCTCGGGAGAGGAGATCTGTATCCTACGATGGTAGAAACATTAGATTGGCAACAGACCCATCCACAGAGACCTGGCAGGCCAGAAAGGACTGGCATGATATCTTCAGGGCACTAAATGAGAAAAATATGCAGCCAAGAACACTATATCCAGCTAGGCTGTCATTGAAAATAGAAGGAGAGATAGAAAGCTTCCAAACAAAAACTAAAGGAATCTGCAAACACGAAACCAGCCCTACAAGAAATATTGAAAGGGGTCCTCTAAGCAAAGAGAGAGCCTAAAAGCAGCATAGAACAGAAGGGAACACAGACAATATACAGTAACAGTCACCTTACAGGAACTACAATGGCACTAAATTCATATCTTTCAACAGTTACCCTGAATGTAAATGGGCTAAATGCCCCAATCAAAAGACACAGGCTATCAGAATGGATAAAAAAACAAGACCCATCGATAGGCTGTCTGCAAGAGACTCATTTTAGACCCAAAGACCCCCCCCAGATTGAAAGTGAAGGGGTGGAAAACAATTTACCATGCTAATGGACACCAAAAGCTGGGGTGGCAATCCTTATATCAGACAAATTAGATTTTAAACCAAAGACTGTAATAAGGGATGAGGAAGGACACTATATCCTACTTAAAGGGTCTATCCAACAAGAAGAGCTACCAACTGTAAATATCTATGCCCCTAACATGGGAGCAGCCAAGTATATAAGGCAATTAATAACAAAAGCAAAGAAACACATGGACAACAATACAAGAATAGTGGGGGACTTTAACACCCCCCTCAATGAAATGGACAGATCATCTAAGCAAAAGATCAACAAGGAAATAAAGACTTTAAATGATACACTGGACCAAATGGACTTCACTGACATATTCAGAACATTCCAGCCCAAAGCAACAGAATACACATTCTTCTCTAGTGCCCATGGAACAGTCTCCAGAATAGATCACATCCTAGGTCACAAATCAGGTCTCAACTAGTACCAAAAGATTGGGATTATTCCCTGCATATTTTCAAACCACAATGCTTTGAAACTAGAACTCAATCCAAGAGGAAAGTCGGAAAGAACTCAAATACATGAAGGCCAAAGGGCATCCTACTACGGAAGGAATGGGTCAACCAGGAAATTAAAGAAGAATTAAAAAAATTCATGGAAACCAATGAAAATGAAAACAAAACTGTTCAAAATCTTTGGGATGCAGCAAAGGCAGTCCTAAGAGGAAAGTATATAGCAGTACAAGCCTTTCTCAAGAAACAAGAAAGGTCTCAAATACACAACCTAACCCTACACCTAAAGGAGCTGGAGAAAGAACAGCAAATCAAGCCTAAACCCAGCACAAGAAGAGAAATAATAAAGATCAGAGCAGAAATCAATGAAATAGAAACAAAAGGAACAGTGGAACAGATCAACGAAATTAGGAGCTGGTTCTTTGAAAGAATTAAGAAGATTGATAAACCCCTGGCCAGACTTATCAAAAAGAAAAGAGAAAGGACCCAAATAAATAAAATCATGAACGAAAGAGGAGACACCACAACCAACACCAAAGAAATACAAACAATTATAAGAACATATTATGAGCAACTCTATGCCAGCAAATTAGATAACCAGGAAGAAATGGATGCATTCCTAGAGATGTATAAACTACCAAAAGTGAACCAGGAAGAAATAGAAAACCTGAATTGACCTATAACCACTAAGGAAATTGAAGCAGTCATCAAAAATCTCCCAACAAGCAAAAGCCCAGGGCCAGATGGCTTCCCAGGGGAATTCTACCAAACATTTCAAGAAAAACTAATACCTATTCTTCTGAAACTGTTCCAAAAAAATAGAAATGGAAGGAAAACTTCCAAACACATTTTATGAGGCCATTATCTTGATCCCCAAACCAAACACACACACCCTCAAAAAGAATTACAGATCAATAGCCTTGATGAACATGATTGCAAAAATTCTCACCAAAATACTAGCCAGTAGGATCCAACAGTACATTAAAAGGATTATTCACCACCACCAAGTGGGATTTATCCCTGGGCTGTAAGGTTGGTTCAACACCCACAAATCAATGTGATACAATACATTAATAAAAGAAAGAAGAAGAACCATATGATCCTTTCAATAGATGCAGAAAAAGCATTTGACAAAGTACAGCATCCTTTCTTGATCAAAACTATTCAGAGTATAGGGATCGAGGGTACATACCTCAATATCATAAAAGCCAGCTATGAAAAACCCACAGCAAATATCATTCTCCATGGGGAAAAACTGAAAGCTTTCCCCCTATGGTCAGGAATGTGGCAGGGATGTCCACTATCACCACTGCTATTCAACATAGTATTAGAAGTCCTAGCACAGGAATCAGACAACAAAAAGAAATCAAAGGCATCTGAATCTGCAAAGAAGAAGTCAAACTCTCACTCTTTGCAGATGATATGATACTTTATGTGGAAAATCCAAAAGACTCCACCTCAAAACTGCTAGAACTCATACAGGAATTCAGTAAAGTGTCAGGATATAAAATCAATGCACAGAAATCAGTGGCATTCCTATACACCAACAGCTAGACAGAAAAGAGAGAAATGAAGGAGTCGATCCCATTTACAATTGCACCCAAAACCATAAGATACCTAGGAATAAATCTAACCAAAGAGGCAAAGAATATGTACTCAGGAAGTATAAAATACTCATGAAAGAAACTGAGGAAGACACAAAGAAATGGAAAAACGTTCCATGCTCATGGATTGCAAGAACAAATACTACGAAGATGTCAATGCTACCTAGAGCAATCTACACATTTAATGCAATCCCTATCAAAATACCATCCACTTTTTTCAAAGAAATGGAACAAATAATCCTACAATTTGTATGGAACCAGAGAAGACCCCCCAAAATCCAGAGGAATGTTGAAAAAGAAAAGCAAAGCTGGCGGCATCACAATTCTGGACTTCCAGCTCTATTACAAAGCTGTCATCATCAAGACAGTATGGTACTGGCACAAAAACAGACACATAGATTAATGGAACAGAATAGACAGATCAGAAATGGACCTTCAACTCTATGGTCAAGTAATCTTCAACAAAACAGGAAGGAATGTCCAATGGAAAAAAGACAGTCTCTTCAACAAACGGTGTTGGGAAAATTGAACAGACACATGCAGAAGAATGAAGCTGGACCATTTCCTTACACCACACACAAAAACAGACTCAAAATGGTTGAAAGACCTAAATGTCAGACAGGAGTCCATCAAAATCCTAAAGGAGAACACACACAGCAACCTCTTCAACTTCAGCCACAACAACTTCTTCCTAGAAACATCGCCAAAGGCAAGGGAAGCAAGGGCAAAAATGAACTATTGGGATTTCATCAAGATAAAAAGCTTTTGCACAGCATTGGAAACAGTCCACAAAACCAAAAGACAACTGACAGAATGGGAGAAAATATTTGCAAATGACATATCAGATAAAAGGCTAGTATCCAAAACCTATAAAGAACTTATTAAACTCAACACCCAAAGAACAAATAATCCAATCCAGAAATGGGCAGAAGACATGAACAGGCATTTTTCCAAAGAAGACATCCAAATGGCCAACAGACACATGAAAAAGTGCTCAACATCGCTCGGCATCAGGGAAATCCAAATCAAAACCTCAATGAGCTACCACCTCAAAGCAGTCAGAATGACTAAAATTAACCAGTCAGGAAACGACAGATGTTGGTGGGGATGCGGAGAAAGGGGAACCCTCCTACACTGTTGGTGGGAATGCAAGCTGGTGCAGCCACTCTGGAAAACAGTATGGAGGTTCCTCAAAAAGTTGAAAATAGAGCTACCATATGACCCAGCAATTTCACTACTGGGTATTTACCTCAAAGATACAAATGTCGTGATCCTAAGGGGCACAAGCACCCCAATGTTTTTAACAGCACTGTCCACAATAGCCAAACTGTGGAAAGAGCCAAGATGTCCATTGACAGATGAATGGATAAAGAAGATGTGGTGTATATATAAATACAATGGAATATTATGCAGCCATCGAAAGGAATGAAATCTTGCTTTTTCCAACAACGTGAATGGAACTGGAGGGTATTATGCTGAGCGAAATAAGTCAATCAGAGAAAGACATGTATCATATGATCTCACTGATATGAGAAATTCTTAATCTCAGGAAACAAACTGAGGGTTGCTGGAGTGGTGGGGGGTGGGAGGGATGAGGTGGCTGGGTGACAGACATTGGGGAGGGTATGGGCTTGGTGAGTGCTATGAATTGTGTAAGACTGTTGAATCACAGACCTGTACCTCTGAAACAAATAATACATTATATGTTAAAAGAAGAAGAAGAAGAAGAAGAAGAAGAAGAAGAAGAAGAAGAAGAAGAAGATAGCAGGAAGGGAAAAATGAAAGGGGGGAAATCAGAGGGGGAGACAAACCATGAGAGAATGTGGACTCTGAGAAACAAACAGAGTTCTAGAGGGGAGGGGGGTGAGGGGGATGGGTTAGCCTGGTGATGGGTATTAAAGAGGGCACATACTGAATGGAGCACTGGGTGTTATATGCAAATAATGAATCATGTAACACTATATCAAAAACTAATGATGTAATGTATGGTGATTAACATAATATAAAATTAAAAAAAAAGAGTAGCACTCTTTGAAAAAAAAAAAAGAAAAGAAAAGCAGCATTCTCAAAACAATGTTTTAGGACAAGGGTAACAGATTCTGAATTGGTACACTGTGTTCCATTCCAAAGAATGTGCTGATGGGTGACAATACTCCCTGGGTCTGGGGTTATGAGAAGCACTTGACTGCTTTTGTTACAAACTATCTTTAAAAGGATATTTATATAGAGAACAGACTTGAAGATAGTAATACCATTTCCGTCCATGGCAAAGGGCAAGTTTCTTTATTGTCCTATATAAAAAAAAAGAATGTCTCCATCTGGGCCAAAAGACAGCCAGGCTTACTGCCCATTGTTAAAGATTCAGGTTCCCTAGCTCAGGATTCCTCATCTGTGATGTATAACCCTGTGGTGCTCAGTCCATTTGCTGTTGCAATAGAGTCCTCTATGTTTGATCCTGGAGTTTCAGGTCTTCTACTAGTATCCATGAAACTGAGCAAGCAAATATGCTAGCTTGCAAATAGGGTAAAATCTCAGAACATACACAATTCTTGACATAAGGAAAATTTCTCATTAAGTAGGGGGGAAAAAGCTAGACTTTCTCTCACCATAGTATGAAAATAAAAAGTTACTTCTTGCTATCCATACAAATACTAATAAAAAATATAAACAACCAATTTTTATTTTCTATTGTTAGGTCACAAAAAATACCAGACTACTGCATGAGACATACTAAAGCCAGGCCAAAATGTAAAGAAAATAACCAGTTCCTCTGTTGGAACCCAAAAATTCCAATTGGAAGTTCAAGGTACAGTATCCTAAGGATGCATTAGACTGAAGCAACAGGTAAGTGAATAGCGCTTGGCAGAGGGTTAACAGGGCTGGAGAAATCCAGATTAGCAGCTGGAATCCTGGCAAAGCAACAGATATGGCCATTGATAGATTGATAAGATACAGGTTTGGGTGCAAGAAACTATCTATTCTGTCAACTTCTACAGTAGGAGGATGAAGAGTGGCCATCAAGAACTACATTTTATTAGTAGAAGAGATCCAAATTAGGGCTCTGACTCATTAGAGAGACTGGAAAATTGAACAAGCTTACTGGACAGAAACAGAATGAGGAAAAAAATGGATTTCTGTTATAGGACTGGGCTAAAGAGAAACAAGAAAACCTTGGGGAATTTGAGACTCAGAAGCTGCACAGACCTCAATGCCATCCCTGGCTACCAGATACTGGCTTGAGATTAAGGTTTCCAATGTATTTTTGCTCTATCCTGAACTACTCTAACAATTGCTTGGCTCTGGATCTGCTGCTGGAAACTTCCATAGATTCAGTATGAAGAATAAAGGCAGAGGGGAAAAATAAAAAACGGAATGAGAGAAACTGCCATTAGTAAGAATTATATCTAGTTTATATAAAGTTACATTCTAGGACACCTGGGTGGCTCAGTCAGTTAAGCATCTACCTCTGGCTCAGGTCATGATCCCAGGGTCCTGTGATCAAGTCCTCCATCGGGGTCTTTGCTCAGTACAGAGCCTGCTTCTCCCTCTGCCTGCACTCTCTCTGCTGTGCGTGCTCTCTCTCTCTCTCTCTCTCTGACAAATAAAATATTTTTTAAAAAGTTTAAAAAGTTACATACTAAAAAAATTTCATTTTTTAAAAAAGCAGAGACCTGTGTCATATGACAGCCCATTCAATCAATGAACCATGCCATTTTGATCACAGAACCAACCACTCCGACACCAAAATGCAAAGTTATGTACAAAGTTTAGGTTTGACCTATGTGGGTAATATAGCTTTTTAAACACTGGTGAGTTTTTTTCTTTTTAATTGCCTCAACACAAATTCATACTTTTAGACTGAAACTAGAGGTCCATAGGTCTTGTGGGGAAAGGGATAGAACAATCATTACAGCGTATACTTGTCATGGTGTTATAGAGTCCTTCCTTTTGGCAACCCAGTTACCACCTCAGTCAATGAATTCTAGGACTGAAAAATGGCTCAGGTCTGGAAACTAGACAGAAATCACAATATTTTATTGGTAAAATTGTTCTCAGGACACTGCCCATCCATTCTCACTTCCTTCCCATTTATTTCCTTGCCATTATGTATATTCAGCAGTAACTTCGTTGGCTGTCCATCCATTCTGCCCCTGAATACACCATGTCTATTAACCATCTTTACAGTTCTTTGCAGGTCAAGCCCACTTTATTGCTCCTTAATGACATCTGGAGGTTAAGGTCCACTACCTGGCCTCTATTCCTTCAGTGTCCCATAGTCCCCACTTCTATCAACCAAGCCAACCTCTGTAACACTGTCTCCTACCATCAGCCCTACCTCCTCCCAGAGGAGATTCACCACTGAATTTCTTGATGAAGGTGGTTCCCTTCTCACTATCACATTCCTAATGCTTTTGGTGAATGGTGGATCCTCTAAGAATTCTCTGGCAGGTCTTCTGGCTTCATGTTATAGCCACTCCAGCATACCCACTTTCATGAACATTTTAAACCCTTTGCTCTGACCTCTGCTAAAACAATTCAGGCATTTCAGTTTCTCTCAGCATGGGCAATCACTTTTTCCAGGTTTCTGGAAGACACCCAAGAAATGAGTTTATACCATCTTCTGAGCTCCTTGCCAGGTTGTTGCATTTCACATCCCAAAATAGTTTCCTGAGGTCAATTAAACTTCCCTTCTTTAATCTTATTAACGTGGTCCCCTTGGTCTAGTACCCTCAAAATCCAGTGGTGTCGGTACTCTGCCATTTTCTTCTACTACATGCTGGCTAATTCTTATAGCCCCTTTGGGGCCTTATCAGGCCCAGCAGGTCCTTAGCTGGGTTAAACTGCAATTTAACCCCAGTTATTGATCTGGTAGCCAGAAGAGAAATAGGAGATCCCAAGGGGGATTCTTGTAGTCTTAAGGGGCAAAATGTTTTCCCTAAGGGAATAGATTCGATTTCCAGTTGGTTTTCTGCTTTCCTATTGTAAGAGATATGGGCCTCTTTCTAAATTCTACCAAAGAAGCTTTCTGGACTACATAGTTTTTAATTGCCTGTTCACTGTCCCAAGATTTTCAGGAATCCTTTGTAGAGAATCCATAAAACCTAATAAGCCAATTTCATTTTTGTGTGTGTGTACATTGTTCTCCCCCTACATGTTCAAAGCCTAAATCACTGCAGCTTTATGTTTTCTCTACCAAAACATCCTCCCACATCACCACCAGGGAAGGCTTTGGCAATTGGCCCACCATCTTGTGACAGGGACTACCCTCAGACCACCTCATCTTGCTGCTTGCTTTCTGAGAATGATCCTGGCTCTGCTGTGTGAGTAGCAAAATCCCAGAAGCAAACACTGAGACTGAGTTAGGAATGCAAAAGTATAAGGGATGAATATAAAGCAAGATTGGGCAAGAAAACCATCAAGCCACAGTGCAGATCTGTGGTCTGCATTTCATATTAGAGGTTCTCCTTGCTGGTAGAAATGGTTAGACCATTCATCACAATCTTGGTCAGTCATTGGCTAAGGTCACCCCCCCTCCAAAAGTTGTGAGTTCAAAAGAAAGCAGATCTGAAGAAAGTTAAAAGCTAACCCCACTCCTCCAGCAAGACAAGTTTAAGAGGAGTCAGAGGGGCTTATATCTGTTTGGCCACATTACTCCTCTTCACTTTCAACTGCACAAAGCTAAATGCACACAAGTTTGGTGGCTCTTAGTGATTGGTCCCCACCAGTATGTACCTTGGCATTCTGGGAGTTGCGGAAACATCTAGTGTGTGGTATCATCTAGTATTTGCAGGAGCAAATGTTGAGCATCACTTTTTGCTTTTGTTTTTGAGTCAGTTTTTATGTAGGGATTCAGAAAGACCCAAAAATTAGACTGCCATTCTCATCTCCCAGAATTAAGTAAGGGTTTGATTTTTTAACCTACTTTTTTTTTTAAGTAAAATGTAGAACATTCAATGAGGAATTTGATATCTGCTTCAGCATTTACACTGAATCAAGCAGCTAAAGGAATGTCATCAGGAAAGAAGGCATTTAAAACAGAAGATTAAATTGCAAGTTATCATCAGATTTTTAAACCAAGAAAGTGATGTGAATGAAACAGATTCAGAGAATAATGAAATGACCTTGTGCCTTTTTTCTAACTGTCACATTCCACAGCTAATATAAAATCTGAAAGACACAAATTACATAGAAATAGGAGACTTGAGTAAAAGATAAATACATTGACAAAAAATCTGAATTTGCACAAATGTTCATTTTTGAAAATGGAAGAAAGTTTATGCTTGTTATTTCATGCAAACAGATTCACTTAACCATAATTAAAGTCTCTAGCCAATTAAAGTTGTAATAAAACCACAGACAGCTAGCTGTAAAATGAAAAGAAGAATAACAATCCTCCTGAGGAGTCTGGAAACTGAAGGTTACTTATGGCTCTGTTTTAGATCCTAGACTTTGAGAAAATAATGAATCTCAGGACTTTAATGGTTTTGTACAAATTAATTCCATTTGAGAGTATTTTCTTCTAAGATTTTTTTTCCTTATGTATATGATAGGTGCAATCAGATGTGCAGCATGGGTGATTCCCATATAAAATAGCCTTTGAGGGCCATCTGGGTGGCAAAGTCAGTTAAGTGTTTGACTCTTGGTTTTGCATCAGGTCGTGATCTCAGGGTTGTGAGATCAAGTACCAAGTTGGACGCTGCACTCAGTGCAGGGTCTGCTTAAGATTCTCTCTCCCTCTGCTCCTCCTCCCCTGCTCTCTAAAATAAATAAATAAATCTGGGGGCAAAAAAACTAGTCTTTGAAGATCAGATATGTCTTTCCTCTTCCAGGTCCATACTCTCAATGAACAGTCTTTCAATCTGGGTAGGAGTCAGGATGGTTCAGTGGAAGGGGAAGGAGTTTGACAATACTAGGCAAACCTGGATTCAAATCCCAGCTGTACTACTTATTAGAGAAGCATTGGTCAAGTGGTTGAAACTGTCTGAGCCTCAGTTTCCTCTTCTGTAAAATGAGGATTATATAAATCACCTTTCAGAAGCATTAAAATAATCAGAGATAAATATCTAAACAGCTGACATATAGATGTTTGGTAAATGTTTATCATTTAATCTCCTATTAGTTTGGAAACAACATTGTGAAAAATATCCCAAATTATTTACATCTATCAGTCAATAAAAAATATTCTATTTTTCTTCTGCAAAGGTCAAATCAGATGGCTCTTTTATTTTCATGTAGACACAGACTTTGCTAGCGAACTGTCAAAGGAAGAACAGAACTTGACTGGGGTCTGAATATGGAAACTGATGCTGGGCACAAGGAGGTTACAAAAACAAAGTAAAACAGAAAAAAAATAAAGCTTTTCACTCATACTCTCCCTTGAAACTATTATGAAGAGCAGGACTAGTGTCTCTATAAGGGAGGCAAAAACAACAACAAAAAAGTAAAAGTCTGTTACTGTTTTGTTTTGTTTTGGTTTTGGTTTTTATTCCTCTGAAGTACTAACAATTTTATCTAAATAAAATGGATAACCCAGAATGAAGATTTTTGCCCTGATTTTCCCAACAAAATATTTAGATCTAGCATTGTTAAAGTCCTGGCCTTTGGTTTTGTTTTTCTTCTTAATCTATTTTTTTTTAAGAATTGAATTTCATGATTAGATTAGAATTCATATTTAGAATCAATGGAGCACACCAATTCAAAATATTTTATGGAAAGTTCAGATTTCTTTGCCTACTACTGCTACTTTTACATGTGTGATGTTGAAAAAAAAAAAGCATTAGAACTCTATTTATCTTGCCAAGAATAAGTGTCAGAATTATTTCTGCAAGAAGAACATTGTACCTTTTATTGAAGGTACGCTGCCAAATGCAAACTGACAACTACAAAGAAATATCTGATAATTTATTTTAATATCAGTAAATATGAAACTAAATGTTAACGGATATATTTGTGCATATGATATGGTGATAAACGCCAATCTCTTTGAGATAAACTAGATTTTTAAAACATTTTTATTTAACAAATTAATAAGTACATTCTCTACCTCAACTGTAATAATTAAGGGTATCTAACCATGAAATGGATGACTTTTGGAGGCAGTAAGCTTATCAATAGTGAAAGGTTTATTAAAAAGTTAGGAAGACAGAAGGGGCGGAGCAAGATGGCAGAGGAGTAGGAGATCTGGATTTCATCTGGTCTCAGGAATTCAGCTGGATACGGATCAAACCATTCTGAACACCTATGAACTCAACAGGAGATCGAAGAAAAGAATAGCAACAACTCTCTGAAGAGAAAAGCAACCACTTTCTGGAAGGTAGGACGTGCAGAGAAGTGAATCTGAGGTGATATTCGGGAGGATAGACGGTGGGGACGGGGGGCCTCCATCCGCCGCTTCTGGCAAGTGATAGAGCTGCAGAGCACAAAACCGGAACTTTTAGAAGTCAGCTCCGCTGAGGGACGTAACTCCAGTGGCTAAGCTGGGGCTGGGAACCTCGTGGGACACTGTAGTCTCAGGACCCTCAGGGTCACAGAAAGACCAGGGTGCCTGAGTGCGGCAGAGCTACTGGGTATCAGAGTGGGGAAACCGGCTGCAGAGACGGAGCTGAGGCGGAGGCTCTCAGTTCGGAGTTACCATAAACCATGATCGGCGACACAGTCGGGCCACTGCTCCTCCAGCAGGGACCCAACAAGCGGCCGATCCGGGGAGACTCCCCTTCCTGCCCTGGGAGAAGCGGCGCGGGAGCACATCACAGGGATCTGCTGGGTTTGGAGACTCCACACCAGGTCGGGTGCCAGAAATAGAAACTATCGGTCACAGGCCGGGTGAGCACAGAGTGCGGCCGGAGATTGGGGAGATGGGAGTGATTGCTTTTCTCTGGGGGTGCACTGAGGAGCGGGGCCCTGAGTTTTCAGCTCCTCTGGGGCAGAGATTGGGAGGCGGCCATTTTCCTCTCCTCCTCCAAAGCTGTATCAAAAGCTTGCAGGGAACAAAAGCTCCTGAGAGCAAACCCGAGCAGATTATTTAGCCTGGACCAGCAAGGGCAGGGCAATTCTGCCTCTGGCAAAGACATTTGGGAACCACGGCAACAGGCCCCTCCCCCAGAAGATCAGAACGAACAGCCAGCCAAGACCAAGTTTACCAATCAAAGAGAACAGCAGAACTCCAGCGCTAGGGGAATACTGCACATAGAATTCATGGCTTTTTTACCATGATTCTTTAGTCTTTCAAAGTTAATTTTTTTAACTGTTTTTAATTTTTCTTTTTCCCTTTTTCAACGAACATCTTATCAATCCCTTTAAAAAAAAACATTTTTATTTTTCATTTTTAGAGTCACATTCTATCCCTCCATAGTAGTTACCCTTATTTTTGGCATATATATATATAAGTTGTTCTCTCTTTAAAATTTTGAGATACAGTTTCTTCTAACAGATCAAAATATACTCTAAATCTCTAATGTATGGCTTTGTTCTAGTCTCCTGCCTGATCACATTCTCTCCCTTTTTTTTCTTTCCCTTTTTTTTTATCCTCTTCTTTCTTTTTTCAAACAACTTCTTATCTTGTCAATTCCTTTTATAAAATTTTTTATAATTTTCATCTTTACAGTCATATTCCATCCCTTCATCATATCAACCCTTATTTGAAACATATATAAGTCTTTCTTTCTTTAAAATTCTGGGAGGCACTTTCTTCTAACAGACCAAAATACACCCAAAATCTAATGTGTGGCACTGATCTATTCACCAGCCTGATCATATTTGATCACATTCTTTTTTGTTTTGTTCCATTTTTGTTTGATTTTATCTTTTTCTTTTTCTTTTTTTTTCCCTCTCTCTTTTGTCTTTCTTTCCCTTTCTTTTCTCCTGGTTTCAGGTCTTTTCTGAATTGTTTAGAGTATATTTTCTGGGGACATTGATACCCTCTTAGCATTTTATTCTCTCATTCATCTATTCTCCTCTGGACAAAGTGACAAGATGGAAAAAAATCACCTCAACAAAAAGAACAAGAGGTAGTACCGTCTGCCAGGGACCTACTCAATACGGACATTACTACGATGTCGGACCGAGAGTGCAGAATCGTGATTTTAAAGATACTAGCTGGGCTGGAAAAAGCATGGAAGTTATTAGAGAAACCCTTTCTGGAGAAATAAAAGAACTAAAATCTAACCAAGTCGAAATCAAAAAGGCTATTCATGAGGTACAATAAAAAATGGGGGCACTAACTGCTAGGATAAATGAGGCAGAAGAGAGAATCAGCGATATAGAAGACCAAATAATGGAAAATAAAGATGCTGAGAAAAAGAGAGATAAACAACTACTGGATCACAAGGGCAGAATTCGAGAGATAAGCGATATGATAAGACAAAACAACATTAGAATAATTGGGATCCCAGAAGAAGAAGAAAGAGAGAGAGGGGCAGAAGGTATATTGGGGCAAATTATAACAGAGAACTTCCCCAATGTGGGGAAGGAAACAGGCATCAAAATCCAGGAGGCACAGAGAACCCCTCTCAAAATCAATAAAAATAGGTCAACACCCCAGCATCTAACAATAAAACTTATGAGGCTCAGAGACAAAGAGAAAATCTTGAAAGCAGCATGGGAGAAGAGATATGTAACCTGTAAGGGGAGAAATTTTACACTGGCAACAGACCTATCCACAGAGACCTGGCAGGCCAGAAAGGACTGGCATGATATATTCAGAGCACTAAATGAGAAAAATATGCAGCCAAGAATACTATATCCAGCTAGGCTGTCATTGAAAATAGAAGGAGAGATGAAAAGCTTCCAGGACAAACAAAAACTAAAGGAATTTGCAAACACGAAACCAGCCCTACAAGAAATATTGAAAGGGGTCCTCTAAGCAAAGAGAGAGCCTAAAAGCAGCATAGACCAGAAAGGAACACGACAATATATAGTAACAGTCACCTTACAGGCACTACAATGGCACTAAATTCATATCTTTCAATAGTTACCCTGAATGTAAATGGACTAAATGCTCCAATCAAAAGACACAGGCTATCAGATTGGATTAAAAAAGAAGACCCATCGATATACTGACTGCAAGAGACTCATTTTAGACCCAAAGGCACTCCCAGATTGAAAGTGAGGGGGTGGAAAACAATTTACCATGCTAATGGACACCAAAAGCTGGGGTGGCAATCCTTATATCAGACAAATTAGATCTTAAACTAAAGACTGTAATAAGGGATGAGGAAGGACACTATATCCTACTTAAAGGGTCTATCCAACAAGAAGAGCTACCAACTGTAAATATCTATGCCCCTAACATGGGAGCAGCCAAGTATATAAGGCAATTAATAACAAAAGCAAAGAAACACATGGACAGCAATACAATAATAGTGCGGGATTTTAACACCCCCCTCAATGAAATGGACAGATCATCTAAGCAAGAGATCAACAAGGAAATAAAGACTTTAAATGATACACTGGACCAAATGGACTTCACTGACATATTCAGAACATTCCAGCCCAAAGCAACAGAATGCACATTCTTCTCTAGTGCCCATGGAACAGTCTCCAGAATAGATCACATCCTAGGTCACAAATCAGGTCTCAACTAGTACCAAAAGATTGGGATTATTCCCTGCATATTTTCAAACCACAATGCTTTGAAACTAGAACTCAATCACAAGAGGAAAGTCAGAAAGAACTCAAATACATGGAGGCTAAAGGGCATCCTACTAAAGAATGAATGGGTCAACCAGGAAATTAAAGAAGAATTAAAAAAATTCATGGAAACCAATGAAAATGAAAACAAAACTGTTCAAAATCTTTGGGATGCAGCAAAGGCAGTCCTAAGAGGAAAGTATATAGCAGTACAAGCCTTTCTCAAGAAACAAGAAAGGTCTCAAATACACAGCCTAACCCTACACCTAAAGGAGCTGGAGAAAGAACAGCAAATCAAGCCTAAACCCAGCACAAGAAGAGAAATAATAAAGATCAGAGCAGAAAACAATGAAATAGAAACAAAAGGAACAGTGGAACGGATCAACGAAATTAGGAGCTGGTTCTTTGAAAGAATTAAGAAGATTGATAAACCCCTGGCCAGACTTATCAAAAAGAAAAGAGAAAGGACCCAAAGAAATAAAATCATGAACGAAAGAGGAGAGATCACAACCAACACCAAAGAAATACAATTATAAGAACATATTATGAGCAACTCTATGCCAGCAAATTAGATAACCAGGAAGAAATGGATGCATTCCTAGAGATGTATAAACTACCAAAAGTGAACCAGGAAGAAATAGAAAACCTGAACAGACCTATAACCACTAAGGAAATTGAAGCAGTCATCAAAAATCTCCCAACAAGCAAAAGCCCAGGGCCAGATGGCTTCCCAGGGGAATTCTACCAAACATCTCAAGAAGAACTAATACCTATTCTTCTGAAACTGTTCCAAAAAAATAGAAATGGAAGGAAAACTTCCAAACACGTTTTATGAGGCCACCATTACCTTGATCCCCAAACCAAAGACCCCATCAAAAAGGGGAATTTCAGACCAATATCCTTGATGAACATGGATGCAAAAATTCTCACCAAAATACTAGCCAGTAGGATCCAACAGTACATTAAAAGGATTATTCACCACGACCAAGTGGGATTTATCCCCGGGCTGCAAGTTTGGTTCAACATCGGCAAATCAATCAATGTGATACAATACATTAAAAAAAGAAAGAAGAAGAACCATATGATCCTCTCAATAGATGCAAAAAAGCATGTGACAATGTACAGCATCCTTTCTTGATCAAAACTCTTCAGATTATAGGAATAGAGGGTATATACCGCAATATCATAAAAGCCATCTATGAAAAACCTACAGCGAATATCATTCTCCTTGGGGAAAAGCTGAGAGCTTTTCCCCTAAGGTCAGGAATGTGGCAGGGATGTCCACTATCACCACTGCTATTCAACATTGTAGTAGATGTCCTAGCCACAGCAATCAGACAACAAAAAGAAATCAAAGGCATCCGAATCCGCAAAGAAGAAATCAAACTCTCACTCTTTGCAGATGATATGATACTTTATCTGGAAAACCCAAAAGACTCCACCTCAAAACTGCTAGAACTCATACAGGAATTCAGTAAAGTGGCAGGATATAAAATCAATGCACAGAAATCAGTGGCATTCCTATACACCAACAACTAGACAGAAGAGAGAGAAATGAAGGAGTCAATCCCATTTAAAATTGCACCCAAAACCATAAGATACCTAGGAATAAATCTAACCAAAGAGGCAAAGAATCTGTACTCAGAAACTATAAAATACTCATGAAAGAAATTGAGGAAGACACAAAGAAATGGAAAAACGTTCCATGTTCATGGATTGCAAGAAAAAATATTGTGAAGATGTCAATGCTACCTAGAGCAATCTACACATTTAATGCAATCCGTATCAAAATACCGTCCACTTTTTTCAAAGAAATGGAACAAATAATCCTAAAATTTGTATGGAACCAGAAAAGACCCTGAATAGCCAAAGGAATGTTGAAAAAGAAAAGCAAAGCTGGCGGCATCACAATTCCGGACTTCCAGCTCTATTACAAAGCTGTCATCAAGACAGTATGATACTGGCACAAAAAAAGACACATAGATCAATGGAACAGAATAGACAGCCCAGAAATGGACCTTCAACTCTATGGTCAAGTAATCTTTGACAAAGCAGGAAAGAATGTCCAATGGAAAAAAGACAGTCTCTTCAACAAACAGTGTTGGGAAAATTGGACAGCCACACGCAGAAGAATCAAACTGGACCATTTCCTTACACCGCGCACAAAAATAGATTCAAAATGGTTGAAAGACCTAAATGTCAGACAGGAGTCCATCAAAATCCTAAAGGAGAACACAGGCAGCAACCTCTTCAACTTCAGCCACAACAACTTCTTCCTAGAAACATCGCCAAAGGCAAGGGAAGCAAGGGCAAAAATGAACTATTGGGATTTCATCAAGATAAATAAAATCTTTTGCACAGCAAAAGAAACAGTCCACAAAACCAAAAGACAACCGACAGAATGGAAGAAGATATTTGCAAATGACATATCAGATACAGGGCTAGTATCCAAAACCTATAAAGAACTTATCAAACTCAACACCCAAAAAATAATCCAATCCAGAAATGGGCAGAAAACATGAACAGACATTTTTCCAACGAAGACATCGAAAAGGCCAACAGACACATGAAAAAGTGCTCAACATCACTTGGCATCAGGGAAATCCAAATCAAAACCTCAATGAGCTACCACCTCACACCAGTTAGAATGGCTAAAATTAACCAGTCAGGAAACGACAGATGTTGGTGGGGATGTGGAGAAAGGGGAACCCTCCTACAGTGTTGGTGGGAAAGGAAGCTGGTGCAACCACTCTGGGAAACAGTATGGAGGTTCCTCAAAAAGTTGAAAATAGAGCTACCATATGACCCAGCAATTGCACTACTGGGTACTGGGTATTTACCCCAAAGATATAAATAGGGATCCAAAGAGGTACGTGCACCCCGATGTTTATAGCAGCAATGTCCACAATAGCCAAACTGTGGAAAGAGCCAAGATGTCCACCAACAAATGAATGGATAAAGAAGATGTGGTATATATATACAATGGAATATTATGCAGCCATCAAAAGGAATGAGATCTTGCCATTTGCAACGACGTGGATGGAACTGGAGGGTGTTATGTTGAGCGAAATAAGTCAATCAGAGAAAGACATGTATCATATGACCTCACTGATATGAGGAATTCTTAATCTCAGGAAACAAACTGAGGGTTGCTGGAGTGGTGGGGGGGTGGGAGGGATGAGGTGGCTGGGTGATAGACACTGGGGAGGGTATGTGCTATGGTGAGCGCTGTGAATTGTGCAAGACTGTTGAATCACAGATCTGTACCTCTGAAACAAATAATGCAATATATGTTAAGTAAAAAAAAAGAAGAAGAAAATAGCAGGAGGGGAAGAATGAAGTGGGGGAAATGGGAGGGGGAGATGAACCCTGAGAGACGATGGACTCTAAAAAACAACTGAGAGTTCTAGAGGGGAAGGGTGGTGGGAGGATGGGTTAGCCTGGTGATGGGTATTAAAGAGGGCACGTTCTGCGTGGAGCACTGGGTTTTATACACAAACAATGAGTCATGGAACACTACATCAAAAACTAATTTTGTAATGTATGGTGATTAACATAACAATAAAAAAATTCAAGGAGAATTAAAGGAAAAAAAATTTAGGAAGTCCGTGAGGGAAATTCACACATCAGAACAAAGATATTAAATAACTTTATAACCCTAACTGATTAGTAGGGAATGCATAGACCTCTTTATGGAGAATATCTGTGAAGCTACATCTAGATTTGTTAGGTAAGAATGGCATGATCTGTTGGCAAAGTATGCCCAAGGCAGGGAGTTAGGCACATGTTATTCACCATTTCTTCACCAGATTTGCTTTACTAACGTATCTTACGCACAGTATTATTAGTTATCTCAGTCTAGCAGTTGATCTAGGTAACAAGAGTTAACATTAACTATGTGTTCTAGGCACTGTACATGAGTTATCTAGTTTAATCTTCTCAACAGCCCTCTGAAATATGTGCTATTATCCCTCTTCCATGCATAAAGGAAATTGAGGAACAAGATGTTAACTCTCCAAGTGTATTTTAAATGGTAGAGGCAGGATCTGAATACCATGCTTCCTAGAATGAAGTCCCTGATCATTTGTCCCCTAAAAATACATGTCAGGTCCTGCCAGGTTCAGCTAACAGGAAACTGAACCCACCAACTACTTGTCCTGCTTCATGGTTGAAAACCAATGGCCAAGAACTCAGGGAACAAAACCAACCTTCAGCACTGAGCCACATTCTCTCTACTTTTCCAGCCTTGGCTGATCCCAACCCAGCATCTATGGATACTACAGGTAGATCAGTGCCCTTGCTCCCTGCACCACCCCAAAGGGTGGATGAAATCAGAGCCCTCTTCCACGCCCTTCATCCCCAGACTGCCTAGCACACAGCAGATAAGCCAGCAATCCAAGCTATGATCAAAGATGAGATAACCTCTGAAGGCACTTCTAAATCTAAGATTCTACCCTGTGATCTTGAATGTTAATAAAGTATATGTTTTTTATGCTAAAAAATGATTTTTTTAATCCTAGATGGTACTGTGTCAAGGCAAGGGTATTAAAAGAACAGGATGTGTTATCAGTTAAGTAAGTAATAAGAATAGCACAGGGAGCTCTTCATTCCTCTCTCTGGGCAGGGTCAGGCAATGAGAGGAGGCAGCTCTAGCCCAGGCCTGTCAGGCTGGAGCAAGGATGTATCCTCTTAGTATTATCCTGGTACTTACTGAGTAACACCTGCATTCCCTCTCCAGGAGGCACAACTTCTAGAGACAGCCCCAAACAAAACTGAAATGTAAACAGAGACCATCAATGTCAGCAAATCCCTCCTTCTCTCTTCCCCTTGTTCTACTCCAATTTAGCACACTGTAGTGGAAATCTTAGACTAAGAATTAAGCAGACTTGGGTTCAAATCCAAGTTCTGCCACTTACAAATAATGGGCAAGTCATTTAAACTCTCTGAGCCTTAACTTCTCAATCTTTAAAGTGCATATATCTATTTCAGAGCAATGTTGCAAAGATCAAATATATCTAGAATGCTTGACACCCTGTATGATTTCAATATTTTTAGTATGACTTCTTCTTACTTATTCCTTGCCTCAGTGCAATCCTCAAGGACAAGACAGCTTCCTACTGTCCTCTAGTTACTCAAGTTTTCCGCTCAAACCTCCCCTTTTCACTTTGTCACCTAGATCTGTAGATTCCAAAATTACCTCTTATTCTTTTCTACTCACTACTGTAAAAACTCTATTTACCTTAATCCTGGTGGGTGATCTTTGCATAGTGAAAAGATCATAGAGAAAATCTCTGTTTTACTGGCTTCCCAAACATGTCCTTAACTTCAAAGAGTTTAAAGTCCAGAAAGCAGGTGCTATGGTCTGAGTGTTTGTGTCCCCCTCAGAATTCATGTTGAAATCCTAACTGCTAAGATGGTAGTATTAGGATGTGGGGCCTAGGGAACCTGATCATGCCATGAGGGCAGAGCCTTCATGAGTAGGATAAGTGCTTGTGGTATAAGACCTATTTATTTGGTCTTTGTGTCCAGTTCCTGACACAAAGCTTCTGAAACCCTTGGAATTTCTGGGTAGGATTGTCTTGTTACTCATAAGGAGTCCCTTTTGGGGACTTAAGTTTATGCCAATGAGGTGATTTAGAGTGGGGCTGCTAGATAGCCTCAGGATGTGGCTGGTCACCCGAATGACCAAGTGATTAGGGGGCTGGAATTTTTTAGTCATGCCCATCAACCTCTGGTAATAAGAACAAGCTACATATTAAACTCTATAAAAACTCAGAATTCATCAATGTGCTGAGAGGGTGGCACCCATCGGGCAGAAGCTCTTGTACTCAGGACCATTCTGGACCTAACCCTATGTACCTCTTCATCTGGCTGTTCATCTGTGTCCATTATAATATCCTTTATTATAAACTAGTAAACATAAGTAAATGTCTGAGTTCTAGGAATTGCCCTAGAAAATTAATTGAACATGAGAAGGGGTTGTGAGAACCTTCAATTTATAGCCAGTCCATCAGAAGCACAGGTAAAAACCTAGATTTGCAATTGGCAACCAAAAAGGAGATAGTCCTGTGGCTCCAGTCCTTAGTCTGTGGGATCTGATGCTATCTTCAGGTAGGTAGTGTCAGAATGAGTTAATCGCTGGGTGGTATTGAAAAAAAAACACATTGGAACCCCTTACAAAGGAGGCTACAGAGAACTCACTTGCCCCTTTCTCCTAAGTGAGAATACAAGAAATTCTGCAACCTGGAGGAAGGTCCTCACTCGACCTTGTTGGTACCCTTATCTTGGGCTCCCAGCCTCCTGAACTTGATAAATTTTTGTTGTTTGTAAATTAATTAGTCTATTAGCAGCCCTAATAGAGAAGAACAAGCAAACAAACCTAACCCTTAGCACAGCACTACCACCTCCGTTAGTTTTAGAGGTTCATTCCGGGGTTAAGCTTTCATGTAGAGTATAGATTCTGCCCATTAAAAAAAAAAAAGAGAGAGAGAAAGAAAAAATGACGGCTTTATATTAGGAAGATCTTCATTACGTCTCATGAAAATCCTGCTTAATTTACACTAAATCCATTTTATCTAAATTGGGCATTGGCAGAGCTTGTTAGTATCTACTATAGAATAATATGCCATCTCTGTCAATGAGTCAGATAGAGGAGCGATACAGAAACTTAGAGATATCAGAAAATAAAATCTCTTTTCATCATCCCACTATAGCTTTCAAGTGGCCTTGCCTAGAGCCTGTCAGATGCCCTCAGTCTTAGGAATCTATTTGTTTTTAGACTGTGCATAACTCACATCTATAAAATTATGACCCAGGCATTCAGCTTGAGAACTCTGCTTTGCTAGGTGCAACTGGAAAGAGTGAAAAGGATAGGCATTTAACAATTAGCATGATGTGAATATTTATAATAGGCTACTGAATGTTCTTTTCTTATTTGAGATAAAAATATTTAAAAATATATCCCTGAATATTACATATGAACACTAACTGGCTGTCTATGAAGTCTCCTGGAACCCTGAAAACAAGTTTGATTCAGGATAGAAGGAAAACGCTCTCCACCAGGCTCCTATGAGGGATGCTTGGGCTCAGATGAGGCTATTGTTACTGCATATATATAAAATTAAGAATGATAGAACAGGACATTAAAAGGTAATAATCATCTATGAGACCTCAATAATGAGAAGAGAGAGTTTTTTCACTTTGAATTAATGTTATATTTTGTGGAATACACATATTAAAAAATGCTAAATCAATATTTTAGATTAATTCCTGATTATGGTAAGGAAGACGATTAATTACCTTGGGGAACATACAGGGATTTTCTCAGTTCATCTGGAAAGCATTTATTTAATTATTACTTTAGTGGATGATGGAGTAACTTTATGGCCAGGGAAAAACAGAGTAAGAGTATTAACAGTACAATTATAACATTAATGAAAATATAAATAGTATACCTTATTATATAAGTAGTAACTCACATTGAATTTAGTAACTGCTATGTGCCTATTGGCAGAAAACAGAAGGGACTCTATAAATGCTTTTTCTTTTATGGATGAGGAACCTGAAGCTTCCAAAGATCATGAAGCTTACTTAAGATCACATAGCTGATAAGTAAGAGAGACAGCACTTCAACCTATGCTCGCTTCAGTCTTCATCTCATAGCCGTTTTGACAGCACACATTGCTGTTTGCTCCTCGGTCTCTGTCCTCAAAATGCTTACCATAACTATGGAGTCACTCACTTACTCAGCCAGATTATCACAGGGCCTTTTAAGTAGCATGAGACTCAGCAAATGTTCTCAGTTAAAAACCCAAGAAGTCATTCAAGCCCAGCCACGAGACTTCATTTCTACTTAGGGTCTTAATTCCAACCCCAGAGTCCCTGCAAGGAAAATTTTTCTCTACTCTCTTCTTTAGCTATGTTGTTTCCAATCCCTCCGCCCATAGACACACACAAATCCTACACCAGCCACCACCTTCCCCACAACTTCCCACACTCAAGCCCCCCCTTTTTTTAATCCTTGGTAGTTACCTTCTTAATAGTCTATATTCGCTTTCTTATTTACTCCTAAATCTTTTACAATTTAACTCTACTACTCCCAATAGTTTTTCTCACTATTGTTTCAAAGGCCTCCTTTTCAGCAAATACAGGGGAAGTGTTTTAGCATCCTTAATTCTCTTTGAATCCCCTATCTTTTGTGTCCATCTCCTTCTCAAAACTTCCTATTTCATTGATTGGTTCTCATGAGACTGCATTATCAGCATTATCCTGCTGTTTTCCTTCTTTCTTGATGATACCCTATCCTTCTCCTGGACCCCATATGTAGATGATCTTCAGGATTACATCCTCTATCTTCTCCTGTGTCTATATAGTAGCTCTAGCTGATTTTATCCCCTACCAGGTCTTTAATCACCTCAGACAATTCCCAAGCTCACTTCACTAACTTCATCCTCTGTCCAAAGCAACAGGCCTGCATTTCTAACTGCCTTTAGAACATACCTAAATGACTTATTCAAACCACAAAACCAACACGTTATAAATCTAATACATTTACTCTGTAAGAAAAACTTAAAACTACATGGCTTTCTATTTTTTCTCTCTAAACTGGGTTCAAATTTTGCAGTTAGTCACTTTGACTCTCTTTTCACAATGCATAAAGATGCTAAGTCCTATAAATTCTATTTTCTCATTGTTTCCCTCTGCCCAGATTCCTTATGGGTCTTTCCACCATCAGTATCTCCCTATCCAAATGTACTGTGCACACCACTATCAGATAAATCTTTCTCCACCACAGCACCAATAACAATGTCAATCATAAACATTTAATGATCATCTACTTTGTACAATGAGCAACATCATTATCTGTCAGATACTTATAACTCCTAAAAGTAGGCACTAAAAAAAAATCCTCATTTTTATTGTGAAAAGGGAGAGCCATGTTCTAAGAAATTTAGTCTTATTGAAGGAAATTCATTGCATAAAGAACAAACAATGGATTTACATCAGGGTCCAGCAGACACCCATACCCATGCTTTGAACCATCTGCCTGTCAAAAGCCATCAAGAACTCCTCTGCCTGCTTTCCTCACCTGGCATTTCATGCTCCCATCAGCAAAGCCCCAGCAGACCTTCCCAGCCTTGTCACTTACTATTCTCCTCCAAATAGCTTCTAATTCAATCAAACTCTATACTTAGCATGCCTAGCACTCCCAGTTCATTGCAGCCTATAAGCTCTATTTAGATTCTCCATAAGAGAACTCTCCTATTCAGATTCTACCCTTCTTTTAAGGCCAATCTCAGAAGCCCCCTCCTCCAGAAAACACTTCCTGGTTCTCTAAATTCAATCTCTCTGTCCTCTGACTTGTAACACTTGACAAATTTCTCATTTTGTGTTTTATAGGGTCTTATATCTGCCCTTCTCTTATCTTTCATTTAAATGTAAAATTCTTGAGGTCATGGACTGACACTGACCTATCGGGGTTCTGCCCATAATACTTGTACTGAGCCCCCTGCAACTGTACACTAGATGATCAATGAGAGTTCTATTCAATTGAATGAGATCCTAGGGACTCTAGGATTTTGAAGCAAATGGGCAGTGGAGCTGGTTCCTGATTTTGTTTTAGCCTTTGTCCATAAAGCAATTCTCTAATCTCTTTAAATCTCAATTATGATTCTACTATTTTTTAGCATTTCTTTTATCCTAAGAAGACCTTTCCTCAATGAATAGTTACTCCAGTCACAGAGTAAAGGACCACCACTTTTATTCCAATGTACTGGTGTCTCTTTACATAAAGCCCCAAATAACCTTGAACTCTCATTCTGCCATTGCATGTCATGCTCCTTTCCAATGCTATTAGTAAATCAAAGGGAAACAATTTTTAAAGTGCTTATCTTTTAGGTTGTTGTCGCTTTGATCAAAAAAGACACCATGATTTTTTAATAGTTATGCTCTGTTGTAAGCCAGTGTCCCCACTGAATTCTACTCAATAGTTTTTTTACAATTTAAGATCATTTATAATCTCTAATTCTGAATTAAGTATGTGAAGTATATTACAATATCCCTTTCTTGTATCCCTTACATAACATTAAAATGTTTCTCAAAAACAGTGCAGTGCATCTTTTACTAAAACAGTGCTTTCCCTAATAGAAGTGAGGAATTTAAGGATACTTCTATAGGATACTCTTTAGGTGACCTGGTTCTTGTGTATGCAATAAACATATATACCATTCCACTCATGGCATTTTTTATGCAAACCTACTATGGTAAGTTCAGACTGTGTTCAAAATAATAGCACTCTCTCAGGCTATGGCCGCTTGTAAGGACTGACGGTCCATTTGACCAAGCATTCTTGCTTCTAACATCCACTAGTAAATGGGATGTTAGGATGATACTGACTTACAAGTAAAAGAACAAAAATGGTCAAACGAATGTTACAATTTTTCCTTTTACAGGATACTTGGGAAGACAACTCTCCTTTCATAAAAGTTACTTTTCCTAAAGTATTACATTATGTATTTTCATTTCCTAATGCTGTTGAATTTATGAATATGATTCATTATTTCTAATCAATGAAATTGCGTTGTAGTTTGGTTAAACAGCAATTAAACTTTAATTAAGTTTTTGGTCTCTGTGAAGGGAAAATCATCGTTCTTATAAGGAAAAAATATTGATCCTTGGGAGATTTTAGAAGATTAAACTTACGCCACAATTTGGGTATTCTAACTTTGATAAGCTGTTCCAACATATCTATATAAGGGCATTATATTTTTCAATGCCAGGGTTTCATTAATATGAAAAAAAGGGGAAGCAACAATTTGATGTGCTTAAATATTTCGATCTTTTTAACTTGAAATGAGGAAAATACCTATTTCACTTGTCTGTTAAGTGAAGAATGGTGAGTGATGTATCAGAACATTTTGTAACATACAGAGTTCTATAAAAATATTAATGCCACTCTCTGTCATCTGTTCTGTACAGATAGAAGTTTACTATGTTTAGACTTAGAGACATTAGTTTTTGTTTTTTTAATTGCTACTTTCAAAGAGATCTTTACCTATTTTTTCATCTGGACAGAAATCAATACATATTTTCACAGAACTTTGCCTAATATTTACTGCTATCTTAAAAATTAAAAAATTTTTTGTAAGAACCAATTCCATTAAATGTAGATGTCAAGATGCCTAGTAGAAGTAACTTCTATTAACTGGAGAGATAAATCAAAAGTCACACGATATGGTGGTCACAGGGCAGGTTTTTAGTCAGATCCAGGTTCAAATTCTCCACCATTTACAAGCAGCGTGACATGAGACAAGTTGCTTAATGACTTTAAGCCTTAAGAAATACCTAGATCATATAGCAAGGGTTTGTGTACAATACTTAGCCCAATACATGCAATAAATTGTAGCTGCTATACAATTGTGCAAAGCAACGTATTTTTTTCCAAAACCACATTGCTTGTTTCTCAAAACACATCTGTCAGATACATGGGGCAGATAGAATATGCTGAAGACTACCTGAACTGTATCTGTAGTCTAGAATGCTGAACTCCAGACCTCTGTATTCTATAGTTAGTTACAGAGCATATCTATTCATTTTTGCTATAGGCACAAAGTCTATAAGTTAAAGACCAATTCACTGTAATACTTTCATAAAACCTATACCTATATCTCTAAACTTTTGTGAATGGCTCCATTATTCTCTCGACTGGCCTAGTTGGAATTTAAGGCATGAGACCTGACTCCACCATCTCACCCCAATATCAGTCCTGCCAGTCACACCAACCTGCCCAATCTACTTCCTCAACAGCCCTTAAATAATCTACTTCCTTGTCATCTTACTGCTGCAGTATTAGTTCAGGTCTTCACTGTCCCTCCGCTGGCTTTCTAATTCCTCTTAACAACCTCCCCATGCTGCTACCAGAGCAATCTTTCTAAAATACATACTAACCCTTTCATAATTTGCTTCTTGCAGGTTCCACTAGTAAATAGGTTTAATAGTACATAATCTCTTGTCACTCTCTTCCCCACCCACATTCCTTGTTCAAACTATATAGTTACCTGGATTTCTCCAAATACATTACATGGTTTCATGCCTCTGTGACTTCATACCTCCATTCCCCTCAATCTAGAATGCCCTTTCATCACTCCTCATTAATTCCATTTATCTTTTAAAGCTCAACTCAGGGTCTTTCTTTCTCCTCCATCAAGACTTTGCTGATCCCACCAGAATGTCTTAACTGCCCCTTTGGGCATCAGTAGCCCCCTATGCGTTACATCTATTATGGAAATCTGCATGTTTACTCTTCATAACCCTAAGTTATATGTCCTTTGAAAGCAGGTGTCAGGGTCGCTGTTGTTGTTCTGTTTCTAGGCAAGAGTATGATAAATCTAGGTTGAACTGATTTATAAATGAAAGGAGGAAAGAAGGTTAGGGGAAAAAAAAATCACATTCATTTCAGTATGAATGAGCTGAGATCCATGAGTTTCTTAACTCCCAAGACAGGATATTTTCTGCACCCACTAAATGAACTATGGAAGATGATATTCTCCTGATGTGATATAGTGTATTGCAATATTATCAGTTTGGCTATATCATGGGCCAAATATCAAAGGAGGAACTAAAATACTGTTAATAACTCAAAGTATCCCCATTACTTAGCTTATACAGAAGAACAATACCAGTATAAAAGAAATATACGTCTTACTAAGTATCTTTTAGATACCTTATTTGGAAATATATACATTTAACAGGAATGTAAATTAAAGTGCTTGCCAATCAGACGAATTGTAGTTTTAGGGCATATGTTTGTGTGTGAGAGTGAACTTGTGTGCGCATTCCCTGTCCCCCAGCTCTTGACAGTCAAAAAAATAACCAAGGGAAGCTTCCAGGTACTGTTGGATTCCTAAGTCATTCATTGTAAAATTTGGTGAGATTTCATGTTTTGGTACACTTCTAGTTTGTCTAAGGAAAGGTCCAGCCTCCCGTCTCTTTCTATGCTCCTTTCTTTAAATCCCTATTTGTTTACAGAGCAGAATTATGTTTAGGCTTATCCTAAAAACCACTAAAATCCTTTATCTTGAGGATGAACCTGGGTGTTATAAAGTGTCTGAATATTAATTTCACACATCAATTCAAATCTTTAATTGATGGCTATGTGGGACTCATGAACTTTGATCCAAGAGTCTCAAGTGTGGAGTTTATCTGAGAGATTGACAGGAGTCTTGATATATAACAAGAGTCAATTTGACCTTATGGGAAATGAAATTTAAACTAATATAGATTATTTTAAATGAAAACTAAGACAAAAACCCCAATAAACCCAAATCTCAATTATACTTGTCTCCAAAAGGTTTTCTCTACAAAAATCCCATTCCTGCTAGCCTCATGGCAGAAGTCAGCTTGTGGCTGAATCTATGCTGATGTCCTCAAGACCAATAAAATGAGACTCCAATTAAGGAATCCCTTAAATCTGCCTTGGGCTCAAGTAACACAAAGTTGAAGAAATGTGAAATTCATATCTTAAAATTGCATGAGATTATTTAATATTAAAGGTCTAGAGGACCCCACGCAGAATTAGATAATGTCAAGGTCACTGTGTCAATCACTATTTGGTCAGAGAAAAGGAAAATTTTTCTCTATAATCATCACTAATGGCATTAAAATTATTCATTGCCTGCATGTTCAAGTCACTTACTACTGTGGTTTCTAATATTCAGAAGACTTTAGAGGTAGCCTAGAATCTGGAGGCAAAGGACATGAAATCAAAGGGTCTCTGAGTTATTTTATCAAGTGAGGTGATAATGGTAGTCAAGAAAGAAAATAATCAGAGAGAGAAGGTAAAAGGTCACCAAACAGGTAGTCAAAAGACTAGAATTCTGAAAAATGATGTGACCTTAGCTAAAGCACTTTAAACCTTTCGAACATTTATTTTCAACTTTTCAGTAAAAGGGAATTAGAACTTCTGGTTCTAGCAAATAAGGAAAGGCCACTGAAGAAACTCTCCTTCTACTAGTATGTATGGGTGCAGGGTAAAATGCAACTCACTAATTATGCCTGAGATTTATGTAAGAATGAGAAAAAAAAAATCCCCAGATGGCAAGAGAGAAAAGAAAATTGAGAGCCAAAGTAGCAGCTCTGGAGTCTTAGGAATGGCTGTAGATTGGATATTTTACTGTCCATGGGACACAGTATGAGCCCTTGGGCACTAGAGGAAGGGCAGTGGACGTGGAAATCCTGTATAAATCCCCGTCCTTCTGAGGGCTGCAATCTTAGTTAAGGAAGGATTCAAATAATCTCAGTTCTACAGCTAGGGAGAAGTCAAGGAAGCAGTGCTCTAACTTAGCTTTTGATAGAAAAGAGCATTTAGAAATAATTTTCAAATCTAGTTTTGTTTTTCTTATGAGTTGGGAGTACAAATGGACACTAGACATGTGGTGCAGAAAACCCCAAGGCCAGAAATTAATAATGGTGACAACAAAAATATCCCTGAAGTTGTGCCTGTAGCATAAGTTCAAACAAAACTGCTGTGAAGGACTCTTCTACCCACCCAGACCTTGTAGTACCCCCACAGAGAGAAGCCAATACATTCAAAATTTTCAAAACCCAAAAGGAAGTAATCTACTCAGAAGACATGAAAACCAATTAACACTCACAAGTTCTCAAATTTTAGATTCATAATTTTTATGAGACGTTATGGGTGGAATTGTGTGCCCTCCACCGACCCCTCAGTATTCATACATTAAAGTCCTAATTCCCAGTACCTCAGAATGTGATCTTATTTGGAAACAGTTATTGCAGAAGTAACCAGTTAACAGGCCTTAATGGAAAGGGTGGGCTCTTAATCCATTATGACTGGTTTCCTTGTAAAAGGGGAGCTCTGGACAGAGACACAAACACAAAGGCGAACACCATGTGAACACAAATGCAAAGATCAAAAATTGCCAACAAACAATGAGCAGCAAGGAGACGCCTGAGGCAGAGCCTCCAGTCACAACTCTTTAGGAGGTACCAACCCTGCTGATACCTTGATTTTGAATTTCTAGCCTCCAGAACTGCAAGACAATACATTTCCATGTTTAAGCCACCCAGTTTGTGGTACTTTATTATAAAAGCCCTACGAAACTAATATAGAAATATCAAGTATGCGCAAAATAACTAAAGAGGTATAAGAAAGTAAGGAACTCATAGGAATAAGACATCATAAAAAAATAGATGTTCAAAAGGAACACCTACAGATATTACTGATGAAAATTTCCATGAGCAAGTTAACATGTCAGACACAACCAAATTAATAATATATAACTGAGGATACGCAGAATGCAGCACAGAGAGATGAGATCGCAATTTGAAGATTAAAGGACACAAAGGATAAGATAATAAAGCCTAATGCCTAGCTGAACAGAACACACAGAGGGGGAAAATAGAGAAAATGGAGGGTATCACTTGAATCAACAGTGAACAAGAATCTAATGAAAAATTGATGAAAAATGTCCCCAGTTTAGGAAGCTCAATAGATGCCAAACAGAGTAAATAAAAATAAATTCACAACAGCATAATTATAAGTGAAACCTCAGGAGATCTAAAAGCAGCTAAAGAGAAAAAGAATAAATTACTTAAAAGAAGTAACAATTAGACTGACAGCTGTCTTAACAATGGAAAAGGAGAACAGATAAGAAGTGTCTTTCATGTGCTGAAAGACAAGTTACTCAAAACTAGAGGTCTGTATGCAGTAGACTGAAGACTGTAGTTCTGGAAAAATAAATTTGAACAGAGAATCAAAGCGTAAAAATGAAAGAAGCAATTAGGAAGAAAGGTATTGAAAGCATTGCAAATAATTCTAAATTCAACTATAATACAAATTAGATTGAACTCTATTGGTGATTACATATAATTCATCCTAACAATAGTGACTAACTTTGGGTATGTTAAAAACCAAGTAGGTGGGTGTATTCATTGTCAAAACTCAACTCACCCAATGGTACACTTAATATGTGTATATTTTATTTCATGTAAATTATAGCCCAGAGGTTGATTTTTAAAGCTAATGAAACTAAAATGCTATATAATAACAGGTTAGACAAAGACCACTGATTACACTTTAGAATTCTAACATATTACTATTGTGCTAGAGGAGAATAGGGATGATAACCAAACTTGGATTTTACCAAGGCAAGAATGGATGTTGAACTTTTAAAGGTAATATTTAAAAAAAAATGGCAATTGTGGACTTTGCTGCTATAAACATTGGGGTGCAAGTGCCCCTTCAAGTTACTATGTTTGTAACCTTTGGATAAATGCCTACTAGTGCAATTGCTGGGTTGTAGGGTAGCTCTATTTTTAACTTTTTGAGGAACCACCATACTGTTCTCCAGAGTGACTGTACCAGTTTGCATTCCCACCAACAGTGTAAGAAGGTTCCCCTTTCTCCACATCCTCCCCAACATCTGTTGTTTCCTGAGTTATTAATTTTAGCCATTCTGACTGCTGTGAAGTGGTATCTCATTGTGGTTTTGATTTCTATTTCCCTGATGCCAAGTGATGTGGAGCATTTTGTCATTTGTCTGTTGGCCATTTGTATGTCTTCTTTGGAGAAATGTCTGTTTATGTCTTCTGCTTATTTCTTGACTGGATTGTTTGTTCTTTGGATGATGAGTTTGGTAAGTTCTTTATAAATTTTGGATACTGGCCCTTTATCTGATAAGACATTTGCAAACATCTCCCATTCTGTAGGTTGCCTTTTAATTTTGTTGACGGTTTCCTTTGCTGTGCAGATGCTTTTTATCTTGAAGTTCCAATAGTTCATTTTTGCCCTTGCTTCCCTTGCCTTTAGAGACATGTCTAGCAAGAAGTTGCTGTGGCCAAGGTCACAGAGATTGCTGCCTATCTTCTCCTCTAGGATTTTGATGGATTCCTGTCTCACATTTAGGTCTTTCACCCATTTTGAGTTTCTTTTTGTGTATGGGGTAATAAAGTGGCCCAGTTTCATTCTTCTGCATGTGGCTGTCCAATTTTCCCAACACCATTTGTTGAAGAGACAGTCTTTTTTCCATTGGACATTCTTTCCTGCTTTGTCAAAGATTAGTTGATCATAGAGTTGAGGGTCCATTTCTGAGGTCTCTATTCTGTTCCATTGATCTATGTGTCTGTTTTGTGCCAGTACCACACTGTCTTGATGACTACAGCTTTGTAATACAGCTTGAAGTCTGGAATTGTGATGCCTCTAGCTTTGGTTTTCTTTTTCAACATTCCTTTGGCTATTCGGGGTCTTTTCTGGTTCCATAGAAATTTTAGGATTGTTTGTTCCGGTTCTGTGAAAAATGTTGATGGTATTTTGAGAGGGACTGCATTGAATGTGTAGATTGCTTTGGGTAGCATAGACATTTTAACAATATTTGTTCTTCTAATCCATGAGCATGGAATGTTTTTCCATTTCTTTGTGTCTTCCTCAATTTCTTTCGTAACAGTTCTATCCTTTTCAGAGTACACGTCCTTTACCTCCTTGCTTAGGTTTATTCCTAGGTATCTTGTAGTTTTGGGTGCAACTGTAAATGCGATTAATTCCTTGATTTCACTTTCTTCTGCCTCATTATCAATAAATAGAAATGCAACTGACTTTTGTGCACTGACAGATGAATGGATAAAGATATCTATATATCTATATATATATATATCTCACATCATATATATATTATGGAATATATAGATTATGGAATATTACTCAGCCTTCAAAAAGAATGAAATCTTGCCATTTGCAACAACATGGATGGAACTAGAGGGTATTATGCTAAGTGAAATAAGTCAATCAGAGAAAGACAAATACCATATGATTTCACTCATATGTGGAATTTAAGAAGCAAAATAGGTGAACATAGGGGAAGGGAAGGAAAAATAAGAGGAAATCAGAGATGGAGACAAACCATAAGAGACTCTTAACTATAGGGAACAAACTGAGGATTGCTGGAGGGGAGGTGGGTGGGGGGATGGGGTAACTGGGTGATGGGTATTAAGGAGGACACTTGAAGTAATGAGCAATGGGTGTTGTATGCAACTGATGAATCACTGAGTTCTACCTCTGAAACTAGTAATACAGTATATGTTAAAAATTATTTAAATTCAATTTAATTAAAAAAAGGAAAAGAATGTAACCCCATAGAATACAGGGACAGTGTGTTCTTCATACCTCCTTTGATGGGACTTTAAAAATGTAACAAGCATAGAAATTATTAAACCATACCCAGTTATAAGGAGTCAGCTACAAATTTAGGGGCTCTAGCATAAAATCATTTGGGATAGAAAGAGCACTGAGTTGTTGAAATGAGGAAAGTGAAATGACTCAACAAAGTTTTTGTTAGGTTATTTAAATGAAAACAAAAAACTAGACAAAAAAATAAAAAAGAGAGAAAGAGACCATGGAGACCCTGAAGGTCAACACTTGAGGGATTTTTTTTCCAGATAATGAAACAGAATTTCCCAGTGGTTAGCCCTTTCATGGAACATAGAAATTAATGAGATACAGTAGGGCTGAAATAGTGGCATGGGTACAGATGGTATAAAAGAAGTCAGACTTAGAGAAAGTATAGGATCCTGTAAACAAAATGAGTTATAGATCATGGTTCATAGAAGAATGATTGCAAGACTTTAGAGAAGTGGAGAACCTCTGTAAATTTCTAGGTCAGGCACTTTATTTAATAGATGAAGACAGTGGGGTCTAGAGAGGCTAGTAATTCATGCTACAACATTTGTATTCCCGAATAATCAACTGCTACCGTACTCTTTCTTCCAAGAGTAATTACATTTTTCACATCAGAGACAAAGATTTATGTAGCACCTTGAAAAATGCCTTTTAAAAATGTGCTATTCAGGACAATTATTCCAGTTAGGGTAGCTAATTGGGTACTTAAAGTAGTTAGTGTATTTGCATGCTTAATTAACTATAATTTATTTAAAAGTACTCTAATACCAAATTACTGGGGGATGCATTTGAGGCTTAACTTATTCTTTTAAAAAGTTTTATTTCTATCCATTTCTTTTGCAGTACAAAGTAAAACTAAATATTTTTTCCATTAAAGGAAAATCATCAGGTGGAACCAGAAACACAAAATGTAAAAAATGAATAGGGATAAAATGTTGAAACTAAATAAAAACAGATTAAAAACCCATTCAAGGATTACAAAAACAATTTAATCCAAGCAAGGCAATTTGCAAATAAAATAGTAGTGGCAGCGTGGTATGGAAGAAAGTGCTGCAAACTAAGTTAGACTACACTTGGATTTTAGTAGTACCTTATCATTGACAACTTAATGTCTCTTGACTTCACTATTCTCATCTGCACAATGGGTTTAGGTGGTTAACTTCTAATGCTAAAGTTCTAAGATTCTAATGGACCAGATTTAATTAAAAGAAAGCAATTTTTCCTCAGGACCAGTTTTATCACCTGATTCGGATCTTCATCCAATCAATTCTAATGGCCTAACTATCTACCCTTGGTTTATGGTAGCAAGTACTTATTGCTAGTGCTTAAAATATTCTCTGCAGATCTAGGGAAAACAACTGTTAAGGTACGCACACAGCTGCAACTGACATAGATGTATTTGCATGTATTCACTCTACCAAGTTGAAAGGTAAGGAAAGCTGAAGCATTATCCCCCTGCTTAATAAATCCTGAAAGGAAGTGTCTTGTACATTGTCATTATTACCCTATGCCCAGATCCTCAGTATCTCTGGAATTGTTTCTATTCTCCCCACTTGTATTGTCAGTGTCTTAAGACTAGCCCCAGTAGTTCTTACCTGGAGAAAACTGCTTCCTATATTTTGTCTTGTAGTCTCTGACAACTCCTCTCCCACAAGCTATTAGAAGGATCACAGCATATATAAATGAGATTGTGTTAAAACTTTTCAGTGGCTGCCCAATGCTTTCAAGTAGAGTCCACAATCTTCAGTGACATACAAAGCTCTTAAAGATCTGATCCATGCCAATTTTTCCAGACTCATCTTCCTACTCCCATTATCAACAATTCAATGCTCTATCCATCCCAAATGAGTTTATGCTAGACCCCCTAAACTTGCACTTACTGCTTTCTCTGCCTGCCTAACAGTCCCTATTTTTCCCCCACTCTGTGTACTTCTTTTCTGCTTGGTTCATTCCCAGCCTTCCCCAATTCCTTGTCATTTAGATAAGATGCCTAGCACTCTGTGTAGATAATTATGGCACCCTCCACATTGTAATCATTTACTTAAAATAAAAAAGATTTTCTTAGATTTCTGCAGAATGGCAGCATAGGAAAATCCTCAACTCACTTGTCCCAGGGACACTCCAAATCTACAGTATACATGGGCCATTTCCCTCCGAAAAATATCTAAAAACTAGATGGGCTGTTTCTCCATAGCAAAGCAAAAAAGACCACATCAAGACAGGTAGGAGGCAGAGATATGGTCTCACCAAAAACCCAGCTCCCAGCACAGCAACATACAGTTGGGACGGGTTGCACCAGTCTAGCACCTCTCCCAGAAGAGGCAGGGAGGCACCCCTACTCCTGGGATTTACAGAAAGGACCCAAAACATCTGGCTTGGAAAAACAATGAAGCGGATGTCTGAGAGACCCGAAGTGCTATAGGAAACTAAGATTCCCCTTTTAACAGGCTTACATATGGTCTCACTCATCCCAAGACACACAAAAAAAGCAGCAGTTTTTAAAAAGTGCCTAAACTATACATGAAGGAGACTTAATTGCTAATCTAAAAGAATCTGCTGGAAGGGCAGAGGACAGCTGAAACTCTCCCCTATGACAGAGGCTCTGGCAGATGCCAATGTTGTATTTTCTACATACCCTGCTAGCACAAGGAGGTGAGCTCCAACATGGCACTATTTTACCACCTTGCTAAGACAGGAGGGAGTGAGAGGTCACAGCACTATCTTGCTGAAGCCAGAAAGCACAGGCAGTTGTGGCACTCAGTCCCTGGCTGGGGCTGACAAGTGCCAAAAGTCATGGCATTTCCCTGCTTCTAGCCTAAAGTCACTCACAGACAGGGCACTCTCCTGTTGCATTACTGTAGCCCCAGGAGATGTGCAACAAACCATTTTCCCTCTGAAGCCAGTGAGCATATCCCACCCCCTACACTTTCCAGCTTCCTAAATAAAGCCAGCTGGCCCTTGCAACCCATATAAGGGATGCCCCTTAATCACCTGGCCCTGGTGGCCAAGTAGGTTGGCATTCCTGAGCTTCATGGGAAAATATATGATTTGAAAGACATTTCTTGGCAAACCACCACCTACAAACTCCAACATAATCATGGTCTTCCTGTGAAGAAAGTGCCATTTACCTAGCCTGGAGCTTCAGCCTAACAGTCAGACTTCAGGTTTCCCGTGTATCTAGAGACTAAGAAGGTAGTCCCAGGAAATACAAGCAGGGAGATACCATCCTTGTACACCCCTTGAGGTTGTTACAGCTTGACAGGATCTCTCAGAAAGAAGCTTATATACTCATGTGGACTCCCATTTTTGTAACGTTCACTGAGGGGACACCTCCAGATCTCCTGGTCTGGAGGCAAGCAAGGATTATGAATGCAGCCCCACAGGACATATATATTTGCATATTTTAAAAGATGCTGCCTGAATGTCTGGCTTCCAATCAGACTGAAAGTAGGTACTAAATGAGATTCCTCCCCTTAGAACACTGACCGATCTTAGCACACCTTCAATAATGGGACATATTAAAAATAAGTCAGGCAGTTTAGACAATCACAAAGTTTTGAGAGACAACCAAGAGCTAAGGCAAGTTTGAACGAGAAGTTTCATCACCTACACAGGGCCACGCCTTCAAGATGGAGATGTAGCTACCTTAACTAATATATAGAAACAAAGTCAAGAAAAACGAAGAAACAGAGAAATATGTTCCAAATGAAAGAACAATAGAAAACCTCAGAAAAAGACCTACTAATACAGAGAGAAGTTACCTACCTAATAAAGAATTCCAAGTAATGGTCATGAAGATGCTCATCAAACTTAGGAGAAAAATGAATGAACACAGTGAGAACTTCAACAAAGATATAGAAAATATAAGAATGCATCAAACAGAAGTCACAGAGCTGAATAATATAATTGAAGTGGAAAATACACTAGAGTTTCAATAGTAGATTGGATAAAGCAGAAGAACAGACCTTGAGCTGGAAGACAAGAAAATGGAACTCACCCAGACAGAGCAACAGAAGGAGAAATAAATTTAAAACATGTAGATAATAGGACAACATCAAGCAAAACAACATTCTTATTATAGGGATCCCCAAGGAGAGAAATAATGGCTGAAAACCTTCCCTAACTCAGGGAAGGAAAGAGACATCAGCTCAGGAAGCCCAGAGGGTTCCAAATATGATGAATGCAGAGATCCATACCAAGAAACATTATAATTAAGATGTCAAAAGTTAAAGAGAATCTTAAGTGCAGCAAGAGAAAAATTGCTACATATAAGGAAAACATCATAAGGCTATCCACAGATTTCTCAGCAGATACTTTGAGGCCAGAAGGGAGTAGCTTAACTATATTCAAAGTTCTGGGGGGAAAAAGCCCCCCAAAAAATAATAAACAAAAAACTTCTAACCAAGAATACTCTACCTGGCAAGGTTACCATAGAAAATTGAAGAGAGAGTTTTCCAGACAAACAAAAGCTAAAGGAGTCCATCGTTACCTTACCAGCCTTACAAGAAATGTTAAAGAGACTTCATTAAGCTGAGAAGAAATGGCATTAGTTAACAAGAAGACATATGAAAGTAAAAATCTCATTGAAAAAGTAGGTATATAGAAAAAGTAGTGGATCAATACCTTATAAAGATATTATGAAGGTTAAATACAAAAATATTAACTAAAACCATAAAAATTAGTTAATAGATACATAACATGAATTGTAAAATGTGACATCAAAAACAAAATGTAGGTGGCAGAGTCAAAACAGTTTTGGAATGTGTTTAAATTTAAGTTGCCATCAACTTAAAATAGACTGTTATAGTCACTGGATGATATATGTAAAGTTCATGGTAACTACAAAGTAAAAACTTATAGTAACTACACAAAAGAAAATGAAAAAGAAATCTACATGTAACACTAAATAAAGTCATCTAACCGCAAAAGAGAGTGACAGAAGCAACAGAGAGAAAAACAGCCAGAAAACAATTAACAAAATGTCAATAAATACATACCTATCACTAATTACTTTACGTGTAAGTGGACTAAATTGTTCAAAAGACAGAGTGGCTAAATGGATAAAATAAGATACATTTATATTGCCTATAAGAGACTTACTTCAGAAGTAAGGACAGACAAGGAAGGGGATGGGAAAAAAAATATGCCATGCAAATGGCAACAAAAATATAGCTGGAGTAGCTATAGTCATATCAGACAAAATGGACTTAAAAAAAGACTATAATAAAAGCAAAAGAAGGACACTACATAATGATATAGGAACTAATCCAACAAGAAGATAGACCATTTACAAATTTATATGCACCCAACATAGAAGTGCCAAAACATATAAAGCAAATACTCACAGACATAAAGGGAAAAACTGATAAAATTACAGTAATAGTGGAGGACTTTAACACCCACTTACATCAGTGGATAGAGCATCCAATAACAAAACATCAGACTTAACACATTAAACCAGATGAACTTAATAGGTATAATACAAAACATTCCATCCTAAAGCAGAATACACATTCTTCAAGTACACACAAAACCTTCTCCAGGATAGATCACATGTTGGACCACAGAACAAGTCTCAATAATTTTGAGAAAATTAAAACCCTTTCAAGCATCTTTTTCTGACCATGATGGTGCATAACTAGAAATCTATTACAAGAAGAAAACTGGAAAAATTACCAATATGTGGAAACTAAACAATATGTGACTGAACAACTACTGGGTCATAGAAGAAATCAAAGGAGAATTTTAAAAAATACCCAGAGACAATGAAAGCCAGAAATAGGATATACCAAAAATCTATGGGATGCTGTATCAACAATTAATTGGGAAGTTCATAACAATACAGGCCTACTCAAAAGAAGAAAAGAAATTTTGAAATAAACAATTAACTATATACTTCAAGGGACTAGAAAAAGTTCAAAGTTAGGAGGAAGGAAATAATAAAGATCAAAATGACTATAAATGAAGTAGAGATTTAAAAAAACATAGAAAAGATCAGTGAAATAGAGCTGGTTCTTTGAAAACACAAAATCAACAAGGCTTTAGCTAGACTCAAAGAAAAAGAGCTCAAATAAAATAAAACATCAAAGAAATGTGACAACAAATACAACTGAAGTACAAGGATAAGATGGCTCTTATGAACAATTACATGCCAACAAATTTGACAACCTAGAAGAAATGGATTAATTCCTGGAAACTTACAGTATTCCAAGACTGAATTATGAAGAAACATAAAATCTAAATAAACCAATTACTAGCAAGAATATTGAAGTGATAAGCAAAAACTTCTCCACAAACAAAATTCCAGGGGTAGAAAACTTCATTGGTGAATTCTACCAAATATTTGAAGATTTCATACCCATCCTTCTCAAACTCAAAAAGTGAAGAGGAGGGAATTCTTCCAAACTCATTTTACAAGGTTAGCATTACCCTGATACCAAAAGCAGACAAAAACATCACAAAAAGAAAATTAAAGGCCAATATTCCTGATAAACATAAATATAAAATCCTCAGCAAAATATTAGTAAACCAAATTCAATAGTACATTAAAGGGTCATACACCATGATCAACTGGGATTTGTTCCAGGGATATTAGGATGGTTCAATGAACAGAGAATCAACTCGATAACACCACATTCACAAAATGAAAGATGAAAGTCATGATCAGTTCAACAGAAGCAGAAACAGCATTAAACAAAATCCAACATCCATTTATAATAGTAATTCTCAACAGAGCAGGTATAGAAGGAATGTACCTAAACATTATACAGGCCATATGTGATAAGCCCACAACAAATAAACTCAACAGTGAAAAGCTCATCTCCTCTAAAGATCAGGAACAAGACCAGGATGCATACTCTCTTCACTTTTTTACCAACATTGTAGTGGAAGTCCTAGCACAGAAATTAGGTAAGAATGAATAAAAGGCATACAAATGGGAAGGGAGGAAGTAAAACTGTCACTCTTTGTAGATGACATACTATATATATTTATACATATATATATATATAACTCAACACTTAAAAAACTGTTAGAATAAATTTAGTAAAGTTACATGATATAAAATTTATACACAAAAGTGTGTTGCCTTTTTATACACTAATAACAAATTATCAGAAAGAGAAGTCAAGAAAGCAATCCCTTTTACAATCACATCAGAAAGAATACTTAGGTATGAATTTAACTAAGGTGGTGAAAGTCCTGTACACTGAAAACTGTAAGACACTGTTAAAAGAAATTGGAAGAAGACACAAATGCAGAGATAGTCCATGCTCATGGACAAGAAGAATTAATATTGTTAAACATTCATACCACCCAGAGCAATCTGCAGATTCATGGCAATCCCTATCTAAATTTCCCTGGCATTTAAAAAAATCAGAACTAGACTGACTAATTCCAAAATTTATGTAGAACCACAAAGACCCCCAAAAGCCAAAGCAATCTGGACAAAGATGACAAAGCTGGAGGTATCACACTCTTTGTTATCCTACTATAAAGCTGCAGTCATTAAAATACTATGATATTGGCACAAAACAAATACATAGATCAATGGAACAGAATAAAGTGCTCAGAAATAAATCCATGTACATATGATCAATAAATTTTCAACAAAGATAAAGAATATACAATGGGAAAAGCATAGTTTCTTCAATAAATGGTGCTGGAAAAAACTGGACAGCTACATGCAAAGAATGAAACTAGACCACTACCTTCTACTATACACAAAAATTCACTCAAAATGGATTAAAGACAAGCTAAGACCTGAAATCATAAAACTCTTAGAAGAAAACAAATGTTAAGTGCCCTGACATTGGTCTTAGCAGTATTTTTTCTTGGATCTGACTTCAAAGGCAAGGGGAACAAAAGTAAATGGCACTACATCAAACTAAAAAGCTTGTGTGGCAAAGGAAACCATCAACAGAATGCAATGGCAATCTACTAAATATGAGAATGTATTTGTAAATCCTGTATCTGATAAGTGGTTAACATCAAAACTATATAAAGAACTCATACAACTTAATAACCATAAAACCCAATCTAATTAAAAATGGGCGGAGGATCTGAATAGACATTTTCCCAAAGACTTACAAATGGTCAACAGGCACATAAGAAAATGCTCAACATCACTGTCAGGGAAATGCAAATCAAAACTGAAATGAGATATTACCTCACACCCGTCACAGTGGCTATTATCAAAAAGACAAAAATTAAGTGTTTGGCAGGAATTTGGAGAAAACAAAATCCTTGTGCACTTTCAGTGGGAATGCAAATTGGTGCAGCCACTATGGAAAACAGCATGGAGCTTCCTCAAAAAATATGATCTGGCAATTATAGTTCTGGGTCTTTATTAAAAGAAAATGAAAACACTAATTTGAAAAGATATGTGCATCCCCCCAAGTTCATTGCAGTATTATTTATAGCAGTGAAGATATAGAAACAACTGAAGTATCCGTCAATGGATAAATGGATAAAGAATATGTGGTATATACATACATCATGAAATACAACTCAGCCACAAAAAAGAAGGAAATTTTGCCATTTGCAATAATATAAATGGACCTTGAGGATATTATGCTAAGTGAAATAAGTCAGAGAAAGACAAATACTGCATGATTTCATTAATATGTGGAATCTGGAAAACAAAACCAAAACCAAACCCAGACTCATGGAGACAGAGGACAGAATGGTGGTTTCCACAGCAGAGGGGGTTTTGGGATGGGGGGAATATTGCAATATGGACAAATGTGATCAAGAAGAACAAACTCCCAGTTTTAAAATAAGTCGTGTGGATGTAATGTACAGAACGGGGAATATAGTCAATAATTATGTATTAATTTGTATGGTAACAAATGGTAACTAGACTCCTGGTGATCATTTTACAATGCACACAAATGTCAAATCACTATGTTGTAAACCTGAAACTAATATTGTACAACAATTATACCTCAAAATTCTTCACTGGACTATAAACTCTTTGAAAGCAACATCATCATTAGTGTTCCATGTATCTACTACCAGTTTTATCAAAAAGATGGTCTTTATTTTGTGATTGAATATCTTTTGTATTTTGTCACAAGATAAAATAATCTCTTCTGAAACATAAACCCTTCATGTAAGATTCTAAATACTCAGATTTAAATCTTTATACCTTTCTGCAACTTTGAAAATTATAGAATATTTTTGTGAATAATGAGTCTATAGGAATTAATGAAAAGAAAAATCTAGCATTTAGATGAAGAGCATATTTTTTGTAAGTAGAGCTTTTAATGAAAAATAAATGCCATTTCCAGAAAATCATTTAATGATAAATGAAATTAATTTGTCAGTAGCCATTATTATTAAGTTAATGTATAGCTTTTACTAACAAGGATATATTTTTTGTTTTCTTTTAAAATGTAACAATACTTATAAGGATGGCTTCAAATAGTAAGAAAACTAGTTGTAATTAGCAAACAGTGCCTGAGAGTTTAAGATCAAGAACAAGAGCAGGCATGATTTAAGACATCAGTTGTTCTATTGATTATTATGAACATTGAGTTACATGTTGGCTTGACACCCTATAGGGCAAGTAAAATTATATTCTCTATTTTACATATGAAGAAACTAAGACACAAAAAGGTTAAGTGCTAAAAACCATAGCTAGTAAGTAGCAGACCCAGCAACAGTCTCAATACAGTCTGGCTTCAGATGTTTTCCATCACACGGCTTTTAAATTTTAACAAGTATGAAGGACTATCTACCTCATGAAGTTGTTGCCAGAATTAAGTTAATACCTGTAGTATTGCATTACTGGCCCTAAGTCTTTAGCTTTTCTTAACTTCTTGGTCCTTACCATGTGACTTTTTAATTCCTTCCTCTAAAAGGATTATTTTTCTACCCTATCACTTGAGTTGTACCATATGACATGCTTTGGCCAATAAAATTGGGCAAGAGTGATGGTGTGCTAATTGATGTGCTTATACTCTGCCATTGCCATGGAAAGAACATGCCTAGAATACTCCCTGCTCCCAGGAGCAAGATGGGAGACATGTTAGGGAGCTGTCCAGGTGGACCAGCCTACATCAGCCAACTCCAGCTGTTCTTCAGATGTAGGAGATAAATAAATGCCAATTTTTGTATACCTTTAAGATTTGTCTTTGTGTTTTACACAGCAACACAGAATACACTATCTATAAAAGTATTCATTCCAGGTCTCAAATATGGAAGGTTTCTATAGAGATTAGATATTATACTCTACTGCCTCTTTATCTTCATAGTTATGTTTAAAATAATTCCATGAGGAAAGAACTTTTCTTTGTAATTATGGGATAAGAGAACATAGGGTATAGCTTTTTTACTAGACTATAAACTCCTTGAGGGCAAGAGCTATTGATTTTTCATTCTTTTATGTTCAGCAACTCAAACAGTGACCAAAGGAAGGAACAATAAATATTTGATGAAAGTACCATTTTTTTTTTCCCTCTCAAATCAAATCGTTCCAGGGCTAAACTACTATTTGGTATTAACAAGACAAGCCCTTTGGAAATGGTTTAGCCACATACCGCATCACTCTCTGTAGTTTCTACGGAACTTTTACATTAAATCTATTACAATGAGTATGTAATAATTAAACCTTCTTCAAAAATTAAATTCCCAAAGAAAATCAACTTCAGGGTTTTAATTTACTACTGAAACAATAACTTGTTGCAAAGAACTAAAAAGCACTATGGGATGAGTCTATCATCCTGCAACCAGTTACAAGCAAAACAGACATGCCACAACCTGTACTAGTTAAGAATCTCAAACTCCTTCCCCAATCCTATATCCTTCCAAACACTAAGGAAAACACAGACTATTGACTGGACTGTATCTACTGTGATGATATCAAAAAGAAATTCTGCAAGTAGTAGTTGGACACTGCATATTTCCTGCTTCACTACCTCTATTTAGAGCCACCAGAGGAATTATTCTGCCAGGCCTTTTGACATTCGAGGGATGTGTGTGGCAGGGTGGTAGAAAGCCCACTCTATCCAGGGCCAGGCTCTCTGAGCACTCTCTGGGCCTTTTGTTTGTGTATTCAGCTTCCAGCCCCAAGAACTATACTCTCCTTTATCAGTTTGGACCTGCCCTGGTCCTCTATGACTATGACTCCCACTAAATACGCACAACTTAGTAAAGGGAAAGGGTTCAATTTTTCATTTCTTTTCCTTTAGTCTTCCAACTTTTCCTTATTTTTTTCTTGCATAAAAAGACATGTTAGAGAAAATGAACTTCACCAGCAAACACTGCAGCACACTTCCTAACAATGGTTCTCAGTTCAAATATTTAATGACCCCCTCACCCTCAGACACACATACCACAGGCCAACAAGTCCCTATAACTATGTGCTACATGAGTGCTGCAAGTTGCCGTGGCCAAAGGACAAGAAAGAGTGGACATTATTTTAAGTACCTTTATTTCCTTTCTTAAACCCATCAAAGCATTAGGTAGAAGACTTTAAAAACCTTATGAACTGATTTCAGTTTCCCTTCCCCTCTACTTTAAGATATGTTCAATTCTGTGTAACTACTTATAAAATGTGCATTTCTAAAAGTGCTTGAATATTTTTAAAGTAAATATTAAGTTACTTAAGAAACTATCAATGGGAATTTTAAAATGCTTAATCTTTTCCCCTAGGAAAACAATGTAAACATCTCATTTTCTTTATAAATTTCAATAGGCATCCATAATTATGGGTTATTTTCTGATTCTTATCCTGAAGAAGATGGTCCTTTCAGTGAGAACTTGTAGGACTGAACTACTTGATGTCAATTAAGAATGAGAGTAGGAATTAGTTACAAAGAAATAGTTGCCTGCAAATACTAACAAGAAATACCAAATAGCTCTTCATATTTCTAGCATTAAATTTTTGTTGCTTTTAAAGTAAATTAATTATAATTTGTATGGTTTACATATAATACAAAAACAATCAATCTACTTTTTCACTTTGAAGTCATTTATATTTGTTGAGAAATATACTGTATCTACACTATGTGATACAGGCCAATAGATTTAGTTTTGTCTGCTGAGTATTTATCACCTAGCAACAATGAGCAAGTTAGATCCATTAAACAACAATAAAAAGTCATCAATCATCTATCAGGAGGAAATGTGGTTGGCAGAATTCTGAGGTGGCCCCCAAAATTCCTGCCACTTGGTGTTATACTCTGCATAATCCTCTCCCCTCAAATGTGGGTTGGACCATAGATGTGAAGTTCCCTCAGGTCATTAGGTTACATTACATAACAAAGCTAAAGGGATTTTGAAGTTGTAAATAAATAATATCTCAAAGCAGTTGATTTTGAGTTCATCAAAAGGAGATTATTCTGGGTGAATCTGAACTAATTCAGAAAGCACACCAGGGGTTGCCAGGGTCAAGGGAGTTTGGGAGAATGGGGAGTTGCTTATCAATGGGCATAAGGTTTCAGTTTTGCAAGATGAAGAAGTTCTATAGATCTGCTGCACAACTTTGTACCTTGTACACTTAAATTTTTGTTAGGAGTGTACATCTCACATTAAATGTTCTTACCACAACAAAATAAAAATTTTGAAAAGGGGTTGGGCCCTTCTTGACATCACAGATTGGTAGTTTGAAAGGGCAAGCACTGGAGAAATAAAATTGGTTCTTTGGGCTCAAGTAGAATGGCTTCAGATGAGCATTGTAATAGGTGGAATGCATTGTACATTAGTTTATTAAGTTTAAAGGGAAGAAAACACTTTGATCTGAGAAGAATGGTCTATGAAAAAAGTAACAGGGTATTAAATCCTAGAAGACTCACTTCTGCCCTGTTTGTATAAAAATAACAAGGGGAAACTAGGGCTAAAAGTTTTCACTGTTTATCAATACCAGTTTTTCCTAAAACCTATCTGCAGCTCATGTGCCTCAGAATTACCTGTGATGTTTGATTTAAAATTTCAACAACCCAGATCTGACCCCACAGCTAGTGAATCAGCATCTCTGGAGGCCCATGAATTTTTTCTTTGGAATAAATACTGTATAGGATCTATAGAGATGCAGAGTTTGAGAATCACTCGTCTAACCACTTCCAGATGGAAGAATTCTTTGTGGGTGAGGTTTAAGTTTGCAGAAAGATGACAGGGACAGAACTAGAACTTTTCAAAGAACCCATACCAGGGAGAATCATGGACTTTTTTTTTTTTTTTTAATTTTAGAGAGAGGGAGAGAGGGAGAGAGCACACACAAGTGAGGAGAGGGGGAGAGAAGTAGACTCCCTGCTTAGCGTGTAGCCCAACATGGGGCTTGATCTCAAGACCCTGAGATTATGACACGAGCAGAAATCAAGAGTCAGATGCTTAACCAACTGAGCCACCTGGGCACCCCAGCTTCTTGGTAGGTCTTCTTTCCCAGGGAATTATGAGGTCTGGAAAGGAATAATCATGAACACTCATTCTTGAATTTAGAAAGGTTGTGTTCTTTGGAAAAATATGACCCTAATTCTCTTCAAGTATAAAACATCAAACTTTTTTACATTTTTGGAGTGAGGGGAAAGACCTATATCCTCAACACAACAAAAACTTTCTCTTTTCCTGACCAGAAGATTTCTCATTCTAATGGGTCAGAGAGGTAGAGACGAAAGGCTGAAGTTATTTTGTGACAACTGATGGAATTATAAAACTGGATTTTTGTCCTTTTACTAGGAGTGGCATAGCTTTCCTATTTAATAGGTCATAAATTTTTAAACCCATGTTCCCCAAACTCTTCTAAAATCTAGTGCTGTATTCCAACTAATATATTTAAAACTAAATTCTTTATCTCTCCCCTTTTCTCCTCCTGTACTATCTACCTCTGCAAACAAACATTCCTCCTCCCTCACCCAAAGTCAGAGTGTACCCATAGGTGTCCCAGATCCATTAGTCACCTAAACAAAGCAAATTAAAACTGTCAGAACATAAAAACAATTTGAATGGCTAATTATACTATTATAAAAAATTTGTGGAGCAACTAGAACCCTCATACACTACTGATGGGAATGCAGAATGGTACAATCACCTTGGAAAATAGTTTCTTACAAAGTTAAACATACACTTACTCTGACAGAATGATCATCAGTCTAGGTATTCATTCACATAAAAATACAGATATTTAGATTTGTACAAAAATATTCAATCAGCTTTATCCATAATAGCCAAATGTGGAAATAATCACATGGCCATCAACAGAATAGGTTTTTTTTTTAAGATTTTATTTATTTGACAGAGAGACACAGTGAGAGAGGAAACACAAGCAGGGGGAGTGGGGGAGGGAGAAGCAGGCTTCCCGCCGAGCAGGGAGCTTGATGTGGGGCTCGATCCCAGGACCCAGGATCATGACCTGAGCTGAAGGCAGACGCTTAATGACTGAGCCACCCAGGCGCCCCGAGAATAGATTTTTTTTTAAATAAATCAGTTATAGGGGCACCTGGGTGGCTCAGTCGGTTAAGCGTCTGCCTTCGGCTCAGGTCATGATCCTAGGGTCCTGGGATCGAGCCCCACATCGGGCTCCCTGCTCGGCGGGGAGCCTGCTTCTCCCTCTCCTCCCCACTTGTGCTCTCTCTATCTCTGTCTCTCTCTCTCTCTCAAATAATAAAATCTAAAAAGAAAAAAAATTAAATAAATCAGTTATATTCACACAAAATACTATTCAAAATAAAAATGAACAAAACACAGATATACAAAACAGCATGGATGAATGTCAGAAATATTATTTTGAGCAAAGAAAGTTCATTATAAATCACTGTGTAACATAATGATTCCACTTATATAAATTTCAAGAATAGACAAAACTTATCTATGGTGATAGAAATCACAACAGTATTTGCCTCTTGAGAATGGGAGATTAGAAAAGGGGGGGTATTGTCTGGGAGGATGGAAATATTCTACATCTTGATAAAGGTGTAGGTTACATGGGTATAAACATTTATCAAACCTCAATGAGGTGTTTACTTAAGATACATACACTTTACTGTATTTGGATTTTACCTCAAAAAAGTACTATAAATTAATGTCAAAAATTACTTTCTTTGCTCTTGCAAAATACACCAGAGTAGTAAAGAAACTCTTCTTGGTATTTCATTTAGAGGGCAAGGCTTTTTCCCCATCTAGGAGATCATCTTGAATAAACTTAAACCCACAAATTCTATTTACATGTTCTTTGTCAAGCACTTTATTCTTATTTCTTTAGGACAGATAATATTTACCAACCTCAAGTCATATCTCTTCTTTGTCCTTGAAAGCTTCTATTTTTAACTGCTGGTTTCTAAGTTCACCATGGTCCATTAGAGACAGATTGAAGAAGCAGAAAGAGAATAAAGCACCAGGTACAGGAAAGAAAATAAAATGCACTGGTAGCCTATTATTTTTTCCTTGGAACTAACATTGCTTGCAATAGTACTGGATGTCAAACAATCTACTAGCCATCAAACATGCAGTCCTGAGTGCTTAAAAGTAAGAGCTACCAAATATGGGATTGACTAATTGCAGTGGCAGCACCTAAGGACATAAATATCCCTCAGTAGAACTTGAAACAAGGCAGGTTCCTCATGTATTCCCTCCAGATAGATGAGGTTTCAACTGCCCCAAAATGATGGTCAGAGTTAATGAAGAGTTGTCAGTGCTAGAAAATGTTGAGTTTGAGAGTTTGCAGTTGACTGAATCCGACATATTGCAAGCCAATCTGTATGAAAGCCAAGCACAAACAAAAGGCCTGGTAATTAGTGATGGCCAGTTCAACTTGGATCACACTCCAAACATTGTCACCACTTGTCATTCATTTGAAAAGTCATTAAGACTGTAAGACCTGCTTTATTACTGACTATATTTGTTCATTCTGTGTGCCTCCACATCTCTATCTGCTGCAATCTCCTCTATAGCATTGAATAAAGAAACTTATTTTCCTGCTCCATTTAAATTATAGTCAGAAACTTCTAGGCTTTAATTTCCTGGATAAAAACATGCCCCTACACCTTAACAGGTGCTTACTTATATAATAAGTGATGAAAGGAAATTGGGTGTATTTTGAATCCAGTGATATTATGTTATTCTGGGACATCACAAAAGATCCACTCTGAGTCCAGCCCAGAATGCATGGACTATCATTTTGAAAGCCACTCAATGTATCCCAAAGATGTGGATCTTCATGCACACAAGCTATAAATATCTTGTCACATTGACTGAAAGCAGTAACATTTCTCCAGGGAAACATGAATTTAGAGGTAAAAATTTGCAACTGCCCCATGTAAACTCAGATCAGGTTTGTTGCAAAAAGAGTTTGCTATAGCCTTTTAACAAAATTTCACTTCTCAGGGTGTTTTGGATTTCAGATTTACAGACAACCTGGGCTAGGTTTTTATGCTTGGCTTTCACACAGATTGGCTTAACTGTTAACTCATTAACTCTGATCATTATTTTCTTGCAGCTGAATCCTGATCTGAAGGCAGTACATGAAAAACTAGCCTTGTTTCAGGATCTACTAAGCCAATAATTTTCATTTTTGTGCTCTGAGGAAATAGAGAAAACACATTAAAACCTGCCATAGAGATGATTAAGAAAACCCTTATACAGAGGTTTCCAAATATATTTAGACTACAATCTATTTCAGCATGACAAAAGAGCTCCATGGATGCTTACCCTCTATTTCCAATGCTCCCTTAGCATCCACTCCTTCTAAATAAAGACATTCATTTACTTAAATGAATGAAAAAAAAAAGGACTGTTATCCCTTAGATGACAGATGTAGCCATACTTAACCTTCTATGCATTCATTTATCAAAAATTTTATTGAGCACCTTTTATGTGCCAGTAGTTCCTAGGGATGCTGTTGTGAGCAAGGCAGACAAGCAACCTATGCCCACAGAACTTACATTCTGGAGAGGTGGGGCAGTGGAGATGAAGGAAAGGAAAATAAACAGCAAGGAGGTAATTACAGATAAGTATGAAAGATATAAAAGGGTTGGTAATAAAAATGGAGAAAAACTGGGTAGAGGTAGACTTCAGATAAACTGGACCAATCTGAAGGATGAAAGAGAAACAAGGTACCAAGCCAAAAATTGTAAATGAAGAGACAGAAATATGATAGAGCTTAGTGGATTTAATGGCTGGAAACCCTGATAATAGTGAGTTAAGTTAGTTGTTGGAGGTCATTAAGAAGACATGACCATTGGCTGACTTGAGAGCTGTATTGGGCAATCAGAGGCTCCTCACTCCCTCCCCTGTCCTTGGAATGTACATTCCGCCTACTGTCCCCACAGTGGGAGCTGTTCCAAGGAAGTACACAGCCTTGGGAGAATAAGGTGGTGTTGAGACCATCTGCATGACAGAGGTGACTGAAATCAGTTAAGGTCTCTACTTAAACTAATATTCTGGCAGGCAGGTGCAGAGATCTATGTGTCTTGCAGCTGCCCAAGATAAGCCTCATAAGTTCCCTTGCTTATTAGACCTGCCACCAATCAACCTGGAGTGGTCTGCCTCTTTCTTCAGTCTTTCCTTGTCTCTGTGTACAGGGGCCTATTTGCAAAGCAACAACAGTATTGTAATATGTAACTAATGAGGTACGCAGGAATCAGATCATAGCCTTGTAGATCATGTATTTTACTCTAGGTACAATAAGCCAGCTAAATGTTTTGAGCAGGAGAGTTCCATAAATCTAAACACATTTTTTTAAATCACTCTGATTTTCTTGTGGATATTGGATTACTAAAGGTCATAAAAAGTAAGAGAGAATGTGTTAGATTTCTAGCAGTTTATGAGAGAGTTTATAGAGTTTTAGGATAGCGGAGGGGATAATGTGCAGAGAAACTGTGAGACCCACTCATGGATGAAATGTGGATGGGAATGAGAAGAATTGGTAGACTCTGGGTTTTAGGGTAAGACACTCAGGGTGCAATACAGAAAAGAGAGTTTAGGACAATGCCAAAAGGCCCTACAATACTGTAAGTTCCAGTGAGGAAGAGAAGTACAAGAAGAGAAAATATGGAAGTATCATCACAAAAGCCAAGAGAAAAGTATCTCAAGGGAACATGATGTTAACTAAGAAATGGGCCAAAGAGAGCCCATTGGATTTGGCAATATTATAAAGTAATTTCATAAGCTATAATCTTATAAGTTATAAAATTATAAAAGTAATTATAAAGTAATTTCATAAGTTATAATCTAACATAGCATAAATACTAACACTAGACCCTACTAGAAATCACTATAGTAAAGGCAGGCAGGGATTACCACAATTTCTAGAATATTCATCGTTCATGCTCTCACTCCATCTTTCTCAATCTCTCTCTCCAACTAAGTTAAGGGAGAGAGTGGTATTTGAGTCTTCTTTGTAGCTCTGACAATGTAAATGCAAGTAATGACAATCTCCATCTGAACAGGAAGAGAGGTATATGACTAAATGGACATTTGTCCCAATTTCTGCCACCCACTGTCACACATCCTCATAGGGGAACAACAGAGAGTGGCCTGGCCAGGCTCTGACCTAGTGTTCAAAGTGGATAGAGATTGGGATCCACAGAATGGCAAGAGAAGGAAGAGCAAGGGAAGGAAATTTTGAGGCTGTAAAGACTAGCAAAATAAGTCCAGAACAAGCTGTACATGAAAACTGGCTAGAAAGAGAGAAAGAAAGGAGCAACAGATCAGGACAAGAAAAGGTAGCAATCAATTCAAACATCTGAACTAGAGAGACCAGATAGAGTGAAGCCATGAGCAATTTCTCAGGTTCATATCTGCCACTCTTAGCTTGCCTTCAGGGTTGGGTATATGTACATAAACAGGACCACCACCACCAAGGTGCTACCCTACCCATCTAATATCTCTGCTCCCATGCTGGGTCCAAACTCACTGTAACTCTAGCCTTTATCACCCTTCTGGCTCTCCTCTCACAAGGCTCAAATAAAGGCAGTTTGAAAAGGGTAGCCAAGATGGCTGCCCCTGTCTGACCACTCAGGTGCTACCACACATAAGGTGATTGATAACTGCTCTCAGATTACTGGCCACATGGAGGCATTTTTTTTAAAAAGATTTATTTATCTTTAGAGAATGAGAGAGAGCATGAGTGAGAGGGGCAGAGGGAGAGAATCCCAAGCAGACTTTGTCCTGAGCTCTGAGCCAGATGCAGGGCTCTCTCTCATGACCCTGAGATTACGACCTTAGCCAAAACTGAGTCAGACAATTAACTGACCGCACACCCAGGCATCCCCACATGGAGGCATTTTAAGCAAAACCATGGTCTCAGGATAGCCAACCAGAATTCTGTCAAAAATAGTTTGGAAAAAAATCTGCATGGTTTCCCACCTAACACAGACTGAAAGAAAAACTCACTATAAAGACAACTTAAATAGAGGGAGGACTTCAAGTTCCCAAGTTCGTTCACACACACACACACACACACACACACACACACACACACACACACACACACACACACGTCACATCTTGGTTCCTCTGGCGGAATTTATTGCCCTAGGATAAGAAAGATCTTAAACACAGTCGAACCCAGTTCATCAGCGCGATCCAATACTACTCACATATTGCTCTGGAGACCCAAGGTGAGGCTGCCTGTGGATGGATCAAACAGCTAGCATCCTGTGGTGCTAAACTCAGAACATCATTTATGCTCAAAAACAAGTTTAAGAAGATGTAGAGTTGATAATTTAAGTTCTCCAATACATAGAATTTAGTTCAGTTATCTATGAATCACAGTTTAAAAAGGTGTTTAATAGAAAATGTCCTCGGGCACAGAATTATGTATGTATTAATATCCTGCTGTGCCTACAAGCATACCATGCACATGTACCCCTGGACTCCTTTCCAAAATCCGCTTACATTATTCACATAGAATCATGGTTTTCCCGAAAGAAAAATCAATACAAAGAAAGTAGGCATATTCAATGTCATTGCCTTCAGTACCTCCTTCTTCCTATTTTTTCCATTGCTAATGTGGATCATCCGGCGCTCATTTTCCCTGACCACCCTAGTCTTGGAGGACATTTTTCATCCTGAATCACCTCAGGAGGTGAGGATGATTCTTGAAGGCTTTTCTAGCCTGACAATCCAGCTTAAATTAGGCAAGATTTGTATTAATTACCATTTAAGTCTTTTGGTGAAGTCTTTCTATTACATTGGGAGTCATTAAAAATTCCACAGCTTCGCAGCCCTGTTTGCTCTCAGGTCACTCACCTTGTTCAAAGTGAAGGCAAAACTATTCCGAACAGACAACCCAGGATAGGCTTCAGAAAGTGTGTTTCAATTTCACTGAACACTACAAGGACTCTGTGCAGCATAAGATAATTTATGATAAAATGAAAATGGACCAAAGGCATGCTGTTATGAGATACCAGATGGATTTTGTGTTACCTCTTCAGAGAACAGTGTACGCAGCTTGGCAAGGTGAAATCTGTCTACAAGAGAAAAGTGCTATAGAGAATCATGAGCGCTGGGTTCCTGGAAGAAAAATACAAAGTGAACCTGGATGTCTTAGAAGGAAAGAAAGAGATAAAGGAGTCAAGGAACAGACCTTACTGAGGCAATGCTGTCAGGAAACTAAAAAGGGCATCATAAGATGTGAAGTTACCAAACAAAAGTAGACAACTGTGTTTGGGGAAATAAGCCCCAGACAACCTGCATTTGTCTCTCGAGAAAGGTTTTTGAAAAAAATTACATATCATGACTTGAAACAGGGTAAGCTGTGTTTTTAGGAAGCTGCAATGTGGTTTCTAAAACAAATCTGTAAGTATCTGCTATAAACAAAGCTCATAAAGAATATTTACAAATACCCACATCACAGAAGAACAAACAGATAATGTCAATTTCAGCATTTGGTATTTTTCACTTGTTAATTGGATATATTATTTGTACACACTCGAAAGCATGCATAATTAATATGTTTGACAGCGTTACAATTTTTGTTATTATAATTTAGTAGCAAAAGTAATATTAGCTACCATTTATCATGTGTCTTGTTTCAAGGCTTGGCCTTATGTCAGGCATTATGCCAAAAGATTTCTACATTATGTCATTTTACCTTAAGACTTAGGAGATGTGGGCATTATTGGTCCCATTTAAAGTATTATAGAAATTAGATACAGAAACTTTAAGGAATATGCTTCAGGTCACACAAATGTCTACATCTTAAAGCCTATGTTTAACCAGTACAGTATACTACCTCCCAATTGTCAAAGATTTTAGGCACAATGCAGTAAGCTCTTTAAAATTCTGAATTTAGGGGTGCCTGGGTGACTCAGTCATTAAGCATCTGCCTTCGGCTCAGGTCGATCCCAGGGTCCTGGGATCGAGCCCTGCATCAGGCTCCCTGCTCAGTGGGAAGCCTGCTTCTCCCTCTCCCACTCCCCCTGTTTGTGTTCTCTCTCTCGCTGTGTCTCTCTCTGTCAAATAAATAAATAAAATCTTTAAATAAATAAATAAATAAAATTCTGAATTTATATATATTATTTTGATCTAGGGTTTTCAATCATATAGAGCTAGTGCAAAATTCTAATGTAAAGATATAGATTTATATATGCACAACATTTCTCACATTCAGTCAAACTTACTCAGTTCAGGGGGCATGTGCCATTTTGAAGGAACTGTGCTAGGCCCTGAAGTGTTTATAATGAAAAATAGTGGAAATCTCTGCTCTAAAAAAATATTAATAACAATTCATATCAGGGTGCTATACTGAACTTTATATGTAATGGTTTAGGCTAATGCACCAAAGGCTAAAAACCAGAAAGAGGTGCCAAAATGCTCACAATTGAAAGGCTAGATTATTGGTGGCAGAAAAAGAATGGACCTCATTTTGCAACCACCATTTTAATAATCAGTGCAGGCAAGAATGATTAGCAGATGCTAAGACATTTAGGTTAAAGGTGATTGGGGATCAAGATACTAATACTCTCTGAAGTATAAACCACCAGATTACCACTTAATTACAAAAATGAAAGATAACTGCAAATAGAGAGATCTGGTAGGTATGACCTTAAAAATAATCTAACAGAGTATATTTAATAATGAGATAGATGGACATCACGTTTCTCCTAGTGTGAGGTTACAGGAGGTATACACAATTATCTATGTAGAGCTCATTTTGAAAGGTTTACTTGAAGCCTAACATGAGAAAATCATAAGACAAATCCAGTCTTCAAAAATCCAGACAACTGGCCTTCAAAAATGTCAAGGTCTTAAAAGAATTAGAAAGGCTGAGGAGCATAGAGGGAGGGAAACTGTTCTAAAGTAAGGATGAAAAGTGATTTGACAACTAAATTCAATAAGTGGTCTTTTATTATATCCTGTTTAAAAAAAAACACACAGCTATGAAGAACATTACTGGGTATTTAAAATGTGAATTTTGACTGTTACAGAACAGTACATATCCATGTTAAATTTCTTGTATGAATATTGTTTTGTGATTATATAGGAGAATATCCATATAGATAGGAGATACATGTAAAGTATTTAGGATAAAGTGTCATGATATCTGTACATTAATCTCAAGTAGTTCAAGATAAAAATACAGGTAGATGATAAATTATTTAAGGAAGATGATATAATCTATGTAGAAAGGCTTATAATCTGTAATGTATGTATAGATTACATAAGTATATCTAACATATGTTAAATATTAGCATACATGTACAGTTTGTAAATATACTACATAATAGCATACATACTAAATGTGTAATATGCTATATATACTAAGTACAATATAGAAAGTATATAGCATGTACTACATAGCGTTCAACATAAAGATTATAGATTATATAAATTTATGTATTACCTAATAAAGCTTAGACTAGTTAAAATATATCTAAATATATATCTGCAAAGAAGAGGTTATATATAAATATTTTATGTTCTATAAAATGGATATTTCATATTTATAGAGATGATAAAAAGATATAATAGATATAATAGAACTTTATTACATTAACATGAATATGTATTTATATATATAAGTATGTCTATATGTATGTAGATTTTAGAGCTAGTAGTGCATGGTCAAGCTGTTTCTGCCACTTCAAAGTCTCCCTCCACTCAAGCCAAATGAGGGAGCTTTAGGAGAACAACTGAGACAGGCTGAAATGTATTCCCTGCTGTTTAATTCTACCTTGGGAGACTCTACAGGGAAGTGTAGCTGGAGAAGGACTGAGAATATTCTGACTTAACCACCCACGGCACAAATGTTCATGGTTCTCTTGAACCAAAGCTAGACCTTACAAAAGGACCTATAAAAGGGGCCAAGAAACTGTAACAGAAAATAGACCTTCCAGAATCTCAGAGGCTACAATAGATGATTGATCAAAGGTGGAGGTTAGAAGAGGCATTGCCTGAGTGAAATATGCAAAGGTCCTTGTCCTCATAAGGCTTAGAGTCTAGAATGGGAAATGGACATTTACCATACAATTTCCCAACTAAAAAGAACAGTTGCAAATTTTGGTAACAAAGACAGAATCTATTTTATTTTCCATTTTCCTCCTTAATTCTCATCCAAAAAGAACACGGAATGAAAATTAGAAAAACTTCTCAAATGAAACAAGAGAACTACCGTAATTCTAGACTACAATTTATGGAACACACTGGTCATAGACAGCAAAACCTGGGGAGAAGTAAAAAGCCATGCTAGCTATTAACACATACCTCCTTGAATGCTTTATGTGTCAGTCCTAGAAGATACATATAGAGTGGTTGTTTGGAGGTGGGTAGGTCTTTTTGGAGAACAGGTTTGACATCATTGAATAGCAAGGGGGGTGAAGATAAAATAAAGAAAACCCACTGAAAGGATTTTATATCAACAACCCTGCCTTCCAATGGAGGCAGATGACAGGAGGGCAAGTGTAGTGACAGATGGAGACAGGACAGGTTCTAGGTGGTCACCAAATGTAATTTAGAGACCCTGTGATTTACAAGGCTCTGCTGGAACCCACAAGGGAAAATTTAGAAGAAATATGTCCCCAAGTTAAAAGAAACCAATGTAGGGACAGGTGTAACACACAATTAGCCCAAGACTGCAAAAAGCCTCTAACTATATCTCTCTTCCCCACCTTATGCCTACTGCTATTTTTCGAAGAATAGGTATCACCATCTTAAGATGGTCATTTAGGAGTAAGTGCAAGATCCACACATAAAAACTTAGGGAAAGTCACTAAACTTAAAGCCATAAAAACATGGGTATGGCAACAGACCATACAGCACTTACAAACAAAAAAAGACTAAGAGGCAAATCAAGGCAACTGAAGTGATGAACCCAAATAAAGTATTCAGGTTTCCATTGAAAATGGACTACTAAGCCCACTCTTTACCTCCCATCACTGTGAAGATTCATCAAAATAAAAGACGAAAAGTACCAAAAAGGAAAAATCTCAAGAGAGAAAATGCTGAAAGTTAAAACACAGAAAACTGTAGCCCAAACTATGCTACAAGAACCCTGCCAGGTGACATTTAGGTTGAAAGGGCTTGATTTCTAAATGCCTTGAAGTCACTTCCATTCAATACTGCATGTGCAGTAGACAGATTAAAACATTAATTTAACTCAAATTTTCACATTTTAATATCTGAAGAAAATATAATGAAACTCTTCTCAACAGAAATACATGGACATTAAAGAAATGGAAGATGTGTGTCACATCAACTCTTTCCCCATTCCCTCTTGGGTTCTTGGAGGCAAATGGTCTTTCATGGCTATGTTAACACATTATTTCAGAGAGTGGTTGGAGTCTTATGTTTGGTATTTTCTGATGCAATGATCCAAGACTCAAATATACATTATACAGCACATATAAAGAAAATTGCAGCACATATAAAGAAAATTGCACCATGGAGTTAAAATGGGCAAGGAAGACTTTGTTTAGTGCTATAGCCATTGAGGAAAGAGATTGAACTCAATTCAGATGAAGCAAAAGGAAGGTGAGAATGAGTTAGTGGGAAAAGTACCAAAGGAAGTTAAAGGGAGGCCTGGTCAATGTGATCAGGCCATTTGTGTTTCCTAACTGGCACCTGCTGAACTTAGGCTCTGTCTTTCATTTCCCACAGAGACTGAGAAATAGGGGCACGATCTTTCTTTCTTGATGATTACATTTCAGTGGGATGGCTTTCGGGTCTTTGAGAAAGACATTCTTGCACTGGGAGAGTATTTACATTTCAGAAGCAGAGGAAGAATTTACAACTACAAGTTCTCCAAAGTCAACTCTCTATGAAAAGGGAAGTCAGGGACCTAAAGTCAAGAAGCAGCCTGTTAAAGTGTAGTCAAGCTAAAAGGAAGGTTAAGGACCTCTCAGGAAAGCATCCAGTCTCACTGGTGATGGCTGCAGAAGGCTTGAGCAAGCCCTTGGAGAACTTAAAAACCAAATGTAAGATTGTTTTTTTCCAGATTATCTTTTTATGGACATGGCTACTGACTGGAGAATAAAAAGCCCCTTTTCTGCCCTCCATTGATGGAGGCAAAGTTTTTAAACTGTCAGTTGGCTCAGCTAAACTGAAGATCAAAATTGTTAATTTCTACTTCACAAAAATTTGAGGATTAATAGGCAATGTTTATCGAACTTTTCCAATTAGATGTAGAAAAAAACCATTAAGGACAAAATAGAATTCCTATCGGTTCAGATGAAAATAGGATCAGCAAGTTTGTAAAGTGCCAAACTAAATTAAATCTCAAAAAGAACCTTAGCTATTCTTTTATAAAGACAATATTTGCACAAGAGCTTCATTTCCTGTAGAATTTCCCTGTGATTGTAAATGAAGAATTATAATAAACTGTTGTGTAAATAACAGAGCAGCATTGGTCCTAGAACATTGAAATCTGTTATACATAATGGGATTTTCTCTATTTCTGCAGTCTTGTCACAAATTTCTTTTTAAAAAATTTTAACTGAAGTGCATTAGTTCATTTTTTTTAATATGCTGTAAATTATAGACAATTTCAAAGTGCACAGATGTGGAAGGAAATAAAATCACCAATAGTCTCACCACCTTGGAAATTAACACATCGATGTAATTCCTAACCTTTTTGTTCTGAAAATATTTGAGTTCTAATCATAGGACATGTGATTTTATATTGATGTACCATAAAATTACAGATTGGCTTTCATGTAAAATTTGAACGAAATAATTCAAGAATATCATCTGACAAAAATAAGAACTGGCAATACTTTTACCTCCTTATAGATTTTCCTTCTATGTCAGCATTGCTTTATGGTACTATGTGTTTCCCCACCCCCATCCATTTCTTTAAATTTCTCTTTTTATCTGTCAAGCGAGACTGGGGCTTTAAATCTCACAGAATTCTTTAGCTAAGGAAGAGCTTATTTGTAGAACATGTGCTGGTAATGGTAGTAGTGACTTTTAAGTATTGTTATCTCAGGAACACTTATTGGGCAGATGAACTAGGATATGATGAGAGTTTGGCCATAGATAAGTGCCACTGATTTACTACTTCTAATTAAAAAGCAGTACCCAGGTCACTCGGCATAAAGATTAGAAAGTCATTACTCAAGGTCTTTGGTAATCCAAATGGTCTTTTATATCGTTCCACACAACTTTTCTGTTAGGGAGAGAAGCAGCTCTTACTAGAGCCTATCATACCAGTTGTCTATTTGGTGCCTTCTTGAGAACTAGAACAGGGTGCCCTTCCTAGAAGAATGAATGAGAAAGTTGTACAGCACTGTGGCCATAAGACTTGGAATGCAAATCAAGAGAAGTCACCTGTTAGTCTTTCTTCAAGAAAACACCACCCTCTGCTAGTGTGTTCGTTGAGGAAGACCATGGCCAAATTTCAGTCCATTCCTGCCCATTTAGTCACACTTGTGTAGGGCACAACCTTCAACTCTGTGTATAGCCCTAGTTATAATTATGCCTGTATCAATGTATAGATAAGTATTTGTGTTTATACTTACCAATTTAGGTATTTCTGTACACTTATAGTTAGAACCAAATTATCTTAGGTGGTCTTCAAACACAGCAGGAGATTACTGTAACTGTGGATTAACTGATCTGATTTAGTGCTTAACATAAAAGACATTTTTTCTACTATAGAGAAAGGTGCAGAATTAAGAGAGGAAAGATTTAGGGAAGCATTATGGGTCTCAGGTTTGGATCTAGATTACAGAAGTAGTGTGACAACACTTAATCTAACGAGGTATGTTAATTTTGTATAAAATAAGGAATCACTTGAGTCTGATATCCTCATACTCAAGTTATTCATTTTCAAGTAATCATCATGTTCAGTGGTTTTTATCAAAGAAATTATTAGATAATGGATCTTGTCTTCAGAGTTATTCCATACCTTATAGACTCTTTTGCCTTACATATTAAAGACAGTCACTACAGGTTAAGCCATAACTCCCCACTAAGATTCTCCCCCACTAAAAATCCTGATCTACTTATTATATATTTTATGTTATAGAAGAGCAGTCTCAGGTCCACCTGATTTGTTACTCTGTAAGCAATAATCGTTTACTCTGACTTCATGAGTGCTTAAACTTTCCCCTTTATCCTTCCTAAAAGCTTTTGCTGGAATGGGTTTAGATGTGAATCTTTGTTTTTACATCAATAAGGGAAAATTTTCAAATCTGCATTCTCAAATATTTTATTTAGCTCACAGGATTTAGTTGTATTCTTAAATATTTTATTCTAATGTCTAATTCAGAAACACCTTAAAGGTCTAAACTGAATCTGTTCTGTTATTTTCATGGTGTTAATCATTTTATACTTTATATTCATGGAGAACTTTACATTTGTTCTTACTCATTTTATTTTCCAGTGTCATTCCCTTATATACTACCTCCAATGTAGGTTTTCATTCTGTCTAACTTTTCACCAAAATTTCTTCTCTCCTTCTGATACATTCTCGAAGAAGCAGCACAACATTTTGATGTTCTATTTCCAATTCCTGCACGGATTCTGAAAATAGATCATTTTCAGTGGCATATTCTTTAACTAGCTGAGAGATTATTGCCATTCTCTTATCCTGCAGTTTTGTTGTTGTTTTTATAGCACAACTTAGTCTTTATTTATTACCTGTATATGAAAAGAACTCCATTCAGACCCAACATTTGCCAAAAGATAGACAATTTACCATGACTATGCTCAATTCCCACCGAGGGGTTTGTGGCTTATCTCTCGGACTTAAAGTCAGACGCAAGCTTATAGGCCCAGACTCTTTTTCAATTTCCAGTACTTATCAAGCATTTAGCTATATATTTCTACTATGCTAAGTATAATCTATTCCATGTCTATTTTCTCCATCTCTAAAACCTTGAAACAAGATTCTTATTACTTTAGTCCCCACCTATAATTTGAGGTATTTACAGTTGCCACAATGCTTAAGCAATTGCCAACCTCCCCTACTTACCCATTCTGTGCATTGATGGAAATTAATCGCCTAAGAGGGGTAATAAGAGTAGAGACACAGAGCTAAGGGCAGTGATCCGTTACTTTAAAAAAGCACCATTTCTACCATCAACAGCAGTTTGCCCAACTTTCCACTTGATCCAAACCTGGTCTGTGGATCTAGAAACCAATACAGAGAAAAGGAGAGGATGTTTCTAGCTTCTATTAAGTGGACTTCTCTCTTTATGAGGCAAAGCCTGAGCATCCATCAGTTGTTTTTCTCCATCCATTTTTATTGCCCTTATGGTTAGTGGAAGTGGAGTGAAGCAATCAATTGCCTGTCAGCTTTCATTTTTTTTAGATTGTTGTGACTGGTGATCTTTTCTAAAAATTGGAATTTTTTTCCTTCTGCTTTTCCTAATCACCAGTCTCATCATTGCTCCATCTAAGCCTGAACCAAAAGCCTTAGTTAAGTGTCTTTGCTATTTCCAAGCCTTGCTGATGTTATCTGAGATTTTTCTGAGGTCAAAGGATATTCTACTAACCAGAATCCCCCATGACAGAGCTGGGATTGTCAGCAATCTCAAAAATAACTTAGCCACCAAAGCTTATTTCTAACCCTTTGTAACTCTAGAGTTCACTTACATATTACCATATAAAGCTAGGATGAATGTATATCTTTAGTATTGTGAATGGGGTGCTGTGCACATGCACATGTCCTCACACAAACACATGGGATCATGAACACATGTGCACTTAGAACAACCTCATGCATGCCCTCACACAGGAACATGCTCATTTGTCATTAGGAGTCCTAAGGACAATGAGGAATAGGAGAAGGATGTGCAAGGCACTTTACACATATTGTCACTCTCCCCTTGCTTCACAAAATAATTCAAGGAAGCCACCAGGGCTCAAATAAATTCAAGTATTCATTCATGAAGTTTATTAATTACCTACTATGAGCTCAGTAGTGTAACAGAGGTTCAGAAAGGTAACAAATATAAACTACTCAATGATATTGGTGAGTGTCAAATCCAAGTCTAACTATATTGTCTATGTTTTCCACTACCCCTTGCTAAAATGCAGGATTTTTATAAATTATTTCTTCCTAGAAGATCAGTCTTACAGAAGTTTTTTCTAGCAAATTCAAATAGAACTTAGTATCATTTCCTCTAATGAAACACTGCGATAGGTCTTTGACGTTAAGTTTCTGTATAGTTGTTCTATCTCAGAAATGTTGAATTGAACTTAAGTTTAAAATGATGGCTTAAGAAAACGAAGGCAGGAAAGTTTTTGGCTATCTGAATGCTACTACCTTCTGTAACTGACAGAGCACCAGGGATAGCAAAATCCAAATCTCACAAAATACTTCTGCAACAAAGTAACCACAAGGAGTCCCCCAAATCTGAAAATATCAACAAGGAGATAGAAGACACCAACAGCAACATGACCCACACAGGATCTGCAAATTTAAGAGAGAAAACAAAAAGAGGCCATTAGATGGCCTTAAGACCCAGAAAACCTACAGTACAAATCCAAATTGAACAAGAGAGGAACAGAGCAGAAAAGGCAGGTCCATATCAAAGTGGAGGTGAGAAGGAGGGCTTCCATATTACACTAAGTACAAGGTCATCATCTTCTACACTTTGTGGAAGTAGTAGAAGTAATTCTGAAGCTATGAGGAAAGTTATCCTGGCCCATCTTTTCATAAAAACAGGAAAAATGGTCACAGATGAATGTGAATAACATTCATTCAAAATGAATAACATTCAAAAATGAATAACAGAAAAGGATTAGGATAAAACCCCATTCAAAATCTCTGTTTAGAGATAAACAGAGCAAGGGGCAGAATAAAACAAATGAATGTACATCATAAAGAAAAAACCTGAAAAGATAAAAATTATAATCTAATACTTTAAGAAAATAAAGGACATAAATCTGATAAAGAAAAACTTCAGAATTTAGATGACTGAAATATTTGAATGGTAGCTGGGAAAACAGGAAAAATTAAGAAAACATTTCAGAAATAAATAGATGAAACACAAAAGTGAACAAACACTGGGGATAATAAGACAAACAGCATGAAAAGGAGAAAATCTAAAAATTAAAAGAAATGAAGATATATAAAAGACTGAAGGAATAAAGATAGAAATAGGGAAAACAAATGTAAAGAAGATCCAATATATTCAATCATGACACAACCAAATGGACTTCTAAAAATTTTAATTCTATAAACTTTGAAATAAAAACTTGAAATTATAACCAGAATAACCAACATAGAAAAATACACTAATAATCAATGACCCTTAAAGAAAAAACAGAACTCATGGGGCAACGAGGCAGTAAGACCAAGTTAGCAATGGAAGAGGAGGAGATGGTCATCAATTTGTCTACAGAAATGTTTTATGACAGAAGACCTTGTAATAATGAAGAAACACAGGGGGAAATGTAAGCTAATAACTTAATATTTAGCACAAATGCCTTTGGGTATAAAAGCCATGATACAACATTATGAGAATTCAGGAATTCAAAGACTATTATTCCTATAAATTCTTTTTCAGAATGGCTTTCTGATAACGAAATTAGAGTGACAATGACATTAGGACTAGTGATGGACATTAAATATGTGCCTGAAAAACTAAAGCTAACTGGTATTTATACTAGAGAAATCATACTCTGTAATAGCTCTACATTCTTATATATAGCTATCAAAAAAAAAGGTTAAAAATGAGGAATATATGAAAAGTAGATCAAAATTAATCATTACCTTATGGTTATTAACTGTGAAAGGATAATATTTTATAATTTTTTGTATAATGGGTTTTTTATGTTCAGCTAGCCAACATATAGTACATCATTAGTTTTTGATGTAGTGTTCAACGATTCATTAGTTGCCTTAACAGCCAGTGCTCATCACAACACATGCCCTCCTTACCAGGTTACCGCATCCCCCCAACCCTTCCCTTCTGTAGCCCTCAGTCTGTTTCCCAGAATCTCAAGTCTCTCGTGGTTTGTCTCCTTCTCTCATTTTTTCCCAGTCAGCTTTCCTCCCTTCCCCTATGGTCCTCCACGCTATTCCTCATGTTCCACGTATGAATGAAACCGTATGATAATTGTCTTTCTCTGCTTGACTTATTTCCCTTAACATAATCCCCTCCAGTTCCACCCATGTTGATGCAAATGGTGGGTATTCACCCTTTCTGATGGCTGAGTAATATCCTCTTGGATATATAAACCACATCTTCTTTATTCATTCATCTGTTGAAGGACATCTTGGCTCCTTCCACAGTTTGGCTATTGCGGACATTGCTGCTATGAACATTGGGGTGCATGGGCCCTTCTTTTCACTACATCTGTATCTTTGGGGTAAATACCTAGTAGGACAATTGCTAAATCGTAGGGTAGTTCTATTTTTAACATTTTGAGGAACCTCCATACTGTTTTCCAGAGTGGCTATACCAGCTTGCATTCCTACCAACAGTGTAAGAGGGTTCCCTTTTCTCCACATCCTCACCAACATTTGTTGTTTTCAGTCTTATTAACTTTTGCCATTCTAACTGGTGTAAGGTGGTATCTCACTGTGGTTTTGATTTGTATTTCCCTGATGGCTAGTGATGTTGAACATAGTTTCATGTGTCTGTTAGCCATTCGTATGTCTTCCTTGGAGAAGTGTCTGTTCATGTCTTCTGCCCATTTTTTGACTTGATTATTTGCTTTTGGGGTGTTGAGTTTGAGAAGTTCTTTATAGATCTTGGACACCAGCACTTTATCTGAAATGTCATTTGCAAGTATCTTCTCCCATTCCATGGGATGCTTCTTTGTTTTGCTGACTGTTTGCTGTGCAGAAGCTTTTTATCTCGAAGCCCCAAAAGTTCATTTTTGCTTTGTTTCCCTTGCCTTTAGAGACATGTCATGAACAAAGTTGCTGTGGCCGAGGTCAAAGAGGTTATTGCCTATGTTCTCCTCTAAGATTTTGACAGATTCCTGTCTCACAATAAGGTCTTTCACCCATTTTGAGTTTATCTTTGTGTATGGTGTAGGAGAATGGTCCAGTTTCATTCTTCTGCATGTGGTTGTCCAATTTTCCCCAGCATCATTTATTGAAGAGACTGTCTTTTTTCCATTGGATATTCTTTCCTGCTTTGTCAAAGATTAGTTAACCATAGGGTTGAGGGCCCATTTCTGGGTTCTCTATTCTGTTCCATTGATCTATGTGTCTGTTTTTGTGCCAATACCATGCAAGATAATGTTTTAAAATAAATGCTGGGGGTGGGGGGGTGGTTGGCTCAGTCAGTTAAGCATCGGCCTTTTGCTCAGGTCATGATCCCAGAGTCCCAGGATTGAGTCCCCCACTGGGCTCCCTGCTCAGCAGAGAGCCTGCTTCTCCCTCTGCCCCTCACCCAACCTGTGTGATCTCTCAGTCTCTCTCTTTGCAAGGCAAGAAAAACAAATGTTGGAGAGGTTGTGGAGAAAGGGGAACCCTCTTACACTGTTGGTGGGAATGCAAGTTGGTACAGCCACTTTGGAAAACAGTGGGGAGGTGCCTCAAAAAATTAAAAATAGAGCTACCCTATGACCCAGCAATTGCTTACTGGGTATTTACCCCAAAGACACAGATGTAGTGAAAAGAAGGGCCCATGCACCCCAATGTTCATAGCAGAAATGTCCACAATAGCCAAACTGTGTGAAGAGCTGAGATGCCCTTCAACAGACAAATGGATAAAGAAGATGTGGTCCATGTATACAATAGAATAGTACTCAGCTATCAGAAAGGATGAATACCCACCATTTGCATCAACATGGGTAGAACTAGGGGGATTGTGCTAAGGGAAATAAGTCAAGCAGAGAAAGTAAATTATCATATGGTTTCACTTATTTGTGGAACATAAGAAATAGCATGGAGGACATTAGGAGAAGGAAGGGAAAAATGAAGGGGGGGAAATCGGAGGGAGAGTTGAGCCATGATAGACTATGGACTCGGAGAAACAAACTGAGGGTTTTAGAGGGAGGGGGGTTGGGGGGCTGTTAGCCTGGTGATGGGTATTAAGGAGGACATGTATTGCATGGAGCACTGGGTGTTATATGCAAACAATGAATCATGGAATACTGCATCAAATACTAATGATGTACTGTACAGTGACTAATGTAACATAATAAAAAAATTAAAAAGAAAAAAGAAAATACTATAAAAAATAGACTAAAATAAATGCTGGGAGAGAATGGGGAGAAGGAAATACATCATTAGCTACTTTTGGTAGTGCTTATGGTAGGAAGCCAAAAGACAACATCCAGAAATAAAGAAATCGTGGTTATTAAAGGAGGATATTAATATAAAATCATTAGAACAAAACCTTCCTAAATACTAAGGGAAAAAAAAAGTTTTGGTTAAAGGACTAAGGATTTCTCAGAGTGTTCACCTACATGGAAGATAAGGAAAGGAATGGATCAAGACAACAGGGAAGTTAGACCTCTCTGAACATACCTTGTTTATAAACTTGACATTGAAACAATGAAGATTCTGTACCTAATTTTAATCGTTTTTAAAAAGCAAATCCAAAAAGCTAAAGCATAGCAAATAAACCCATGTACTGAGTTTGTAGCAAAATAGGGTAACTATTTCAAGTGACTTTGAAATACAGTAACTTTTACCATATATGCCAGGTGACATATAACTGGAGTATAAAAAGAACTGCAAGAAAGTCTTAAACTGTATAAATCATATTGCCAGTGGCACTGTTTGTATTTTATTCTGAATCAATTGTTTATCATGGGATAAAGCAAATGAATGATTATATGGATTTCTTTGAGAAGGGACATTTTCAGCATGAGACAAAGAAGACATACAAATCACTGCAGTTAAATAAAAACCCTATGGTCTTAAAAGTGGGACTATCAGTAAGTTACATCATGAGTTCTTACTAAGAAAAACAAGCTGTTCACTGAAAAATCCTGGATACAATGACTGACCTAATAGCAACAAAAAACTTTAACAAGAAACAAATAACCCCTAGCACCCAAATTGTTACTTTTAATACCATTTCCCAGAATTCTGGAGAAATTGCTGATTCCAAATCTGTGATATATATAAAATGAACCTGGAACTAATGATGTAATGTATGGTATTAACATAACAATAAAAAATTTTTAAAAAACAGTCAACAGGACATACAAACCAATTTAAAGAGGTTCCCGTTGGCTGAAAAAGGACAACTGAACATCAATACATTTAATAGTTACAATGGATTGACACAAATACATAAAATGTGGTAGGTAATAAATTCATTGATTATATCTAGAGGATGCTGGGAACCAATCTGTTCTTTTGAAAACCAATAAATAAAAGGAAAGAATCAAGCAAACTGAATCTGTATACAAACTGAACATTAAGATACCTCAATTGTTGTCAAGAAGTGTTTCTTTAAAGAAGTATTCCAGGATGGGGGAAAAGATGGTGGAAGGGTAGGGGACCCTACTCCAACCATCCCCAGAATTGAGCTGGATATCTACCAGACCACTCTAAACACCCACGAAATCCGCCTGAGATGTAAGAAAATAGATCCGGATCTTTACAAACAGAGTATCGCAGGCGGTTGGTTTCAAGGTACAAAGAGGGGAGCCGTGATTCCGTGGGCAGATATTGAAGAATAAATGGCAGTGGGAGGGAGCCTGGCCATCAGGATCCTACACCGTTGGTGAGCCATAGCCTCCCACGCTGGGGACAGGGAACAGACTTGCAGACCGGTAGCGGTGGGGAAAGGACTTTAGGGCAGCCCGCCGGACTAAAACCTGGAGCAATGGGACCACACGAGCAAACTGGGGGTGGCTAGCGGTTTTAGAAGCACAAAGGGCAGAGATGTGCCTGACCTGGGGGCAAGGACTGGGAGCACTGCTGAGGGGCACACAACCCAGGACACTACAGTTTATAGCAGCACAGACAAAAATGGATATAGTGTGACCTGGAGAGCTCACTGAAGAACAGACTGTGATCTCTCTGCTCTGAGGCAGAGGGTGGGAAACAATCTCTTCTGCTCTGACTCTCAGAAGAGAGGTGGAAAGCCGCCAGAGAACAAAAGCCCCCAAAACCGGTTTTCACTGAGCCCATTCCCCCCCCACAAGGGGCAGGGCAACTCTGCCCAAACAGGGTTGCCTGAGTAACAGCACAGCAGGCCCCTCCCCAAGAAGCCTGGCTGGGAGAAAAAGAGGCCCGCAACCCTAAAGTCCCTATAAAAAAGGTGCATCTTCCTTGGGTTGTGGTCAATAATTTGGACTCTACATTCTCTCAACCACTCCTCAACAGAATGACTAGGAGGAGGAACCCCCAAAATAGGAAAGACTCACAGACTGTAACTTCTGCCACAGATTTAAATGGATACAGATATAACCAAGATGTCAGAGATGGAATTCAGGGTAGCAGTTATGAAGACAATAGCTAGAATGGAGAAATCGATTAATGGCAACATAGAGTGTCTAAGGGCAGAAATGAAAGCTGAACTGGCAGGACTTAAAAATGCTATCAATGAGATCCAATCTAAACTAGATAATCTAACAGCTAGGGTAAGCGAGGCAGAAGAACGAATTAGTGATCTAGAAGACCAATTGATAGAAAAGGATAAAGAGCAGGCCAAGGAAAAATAATTCAAAATCCATGAAAACAGAATCAGAGAAATAAGTGACACAATGAAACGTTCCAATGTCAGAATTATTGGGATCTCTGAGGGGGTGGAGAGAGAGAGAGAGAGAGAGAGAGAGAGAGAGAGAGAGAGGACTAGAAGATCTATTTGAGCAAATTGTAGCTGAGAACTTCCCTAACCTGGGGAATGAAACAAACATACGTGTCCTAGAGGCAGAGAGGACCCCTCCCAAGATCAAGGAAAACAGGCCAATGCACCGGCATGTAATAGTAAAACTCGCAAATCTTAGAACCAAGGAAACCATCTTAAGGGCAGTTGGGGGAAGAGATTCCTTACATACAGAGGGAGGAACAACAGAATAACGTCAGACCTGGCAAGCCAGAAAGGCCTGGCAAGACATATTCAGGGTACTAAACGAGAAGAACATGCAGCCAAGAATACTTTATCCGGCAAGGCTGTCATTTAGAATGGATGGATAGATGCAGAGCTTCCAAGATCGGCAGAAACTGAAAGAACATGTGACCACTAAGCCAGCCCTGAAAGAAATATTAAGGGGCATTCTATAAAAGGAGAAAGACCCCAAGAGTGATATAGAACAGAAATTTACAGAGACAATCTATAGGAACAAGGACTTCACAGGCAACAGGATGACAATAAATTCATATCTTTCAATAATCACTCTCAACATGAATGGCCTAAATGCTCCCATAAAATGGCACAGGGTTGCAGATTGGATAAAAAGACAGGACCCATCCATATGCTGTCTACAAGAGACTCATTTTGAACCTAAAGATACATTCAGACTGAAAGTGAAGGGATGGAGATCCATCTTCCAGGCCAACGGACCTCAAAACAAAGCTGGGGTAGCAATTCTTATATCAGACAAATTAGATTTTAAGCTCAAGACTGTAGTTAGAGACACAGAAGGACACTGTATCATTCTTAAAGGGTCTATCCAACAAGATCTAACAACTGTAAATATCTATGCCCCAACATGGGAGCAGCCATCTACATAAGCCAACTGTTAACCAAAATAGTCATATTGATAAGAATGTGTTGATTGTAGGAGACCTCAATACTCCACTCTCAGCAATAGACAGATCATCTAAGCATAAAAATCAACAAAGAAACAAAAGCTTTGAATGACACCAGACCAGATGGACCTTATATATACAGACACTCCACCCTAAAACAACAGAATACACATTCTTCTCAAGTGCACATGGAACTTTCTCCAGAATAGACCACATACTGGGTCACAAATCAGGTCTCAACCAATACCAAAAGACTGAGATTATTCCCTGCATATTCTCAAACGATAATGCTTTAAAACTGGAACTCAATCTCAAGAAAAAATTTGGCAGAAATTCAAACACTTGGAAGCTAAAGACCACTCTGCTCAAGAATGTTTGGGTCAACCAAGAAATCAAAGAAGAACTTAAACAATTCATGGAAATCAATGAGAACAAAAACACAACAGTCTAAAACCTATGGGATACTGCAAAGGTGGTCCTAAGGGGGAAAAACATAGCCATCCAAGCCTCACTCAAAAAAATAAAAAATCCCAAATTCACCAACTAACTTTACACCTTAAAGAACTAGAGAAAAAGCAACAATAATTAAGATTAGAGCAGAGATCAATGAATTAGAAACCAAAAACACAGATCAGATCAATGAAACTAGAAGCTGGTTCTTTGAATTAGTAAGATCGACAAGCCATGGCCAGACTTACCCAAAAGAAAAGAGAAAGGACCCAAATTAATAAAATTATGAATGAAAGGGGAGAGATCATGACTAACACCAAGGAAATAGAAACAATTATTAGAAATTATTATCAACTATATGCCAACAAACTGAGCAATCTGAATGAAATGGATGCCTTCCTGGAAACCTATAAACTGCCAAGACTGAAACAGGAAGAAATTGACAACCTGAATAGGCCAATAACCAGTAACGAGATTGAAGCAGTGATCAAAAACCTCCCCCCCAAAAAACAAGAGTCCAGGGCCTGATGGATTCCCTGGAGAATTCTACCAAACATTCAAAGAAGAAATACTACCTACCCTCCTGAAGCGGTTTCAAAAAATAGAAACAGAATGAAAGCTTCCAGACTCATTCTTGGAGGCCAGCATTACCTTAATCCCCAAACCAGGCAAAGACCCCATCAAAAAAGAATTTCAGACCGATATCCCTGATGAATATGGAATCCAAAATACTCAACAAAATCCTAGCTAATAGGATCCAACAATACAGTAAAAGATCATCCACCACGACCAAGTGGGATTTATCCCTGGGATGCAAGGGTAATTCAACATTCGCAAATCAATAAGTGTGATAGAACACATTAATAAGAGGAGAGAGTAGAGCCATATGGTCCTCTAGATTGATGCACAAAAAGCATTTGACAAAATACAGCATCCTTTCCTGATTAAAACTCTTCAGAGTATAGGGATAGAGGAAACATTCCTCAAGTTCATAAAATCAATCTATAAAAAATCCACAGCAAATATCATCCTCAATGGGGAAAAGCTGAGAGCCTTTCCCTTAAGATGAGGAACACGTCAAGGATGCCCACTCTCGCCACTATTGTTCAACACAGTACTAGAAGTCCTAACAACAGCAATCAGACAAAAAAGAAATGAAAATTATTCAAATTGGCAAAGAAGAAGCCAAACCCTCTCTCTTCACAGATGACATGATACTTTATGTGGAAAACCCAAAAGACCCCACCCCCAAATTACTAGAAGTCATACAGCAATTCAGTAATGTGGCAGGATACAAAAATCAATGCACAGAAATCAGTTGCTTTCTTACACACTAACAATGCAACAGTAGAAAGAGAAATTAGAGAAATGATTCCACTTAAAATAGCACCAAAAACCATAAGAAAACTTGGAATAAATCTAACCAAAGAGGTAAAGGATCTATACTCTAGGAACTACAGAACACTCATGAAAGAAATTGAAGAAGACACAAAAAGATGGAAAAACATTCCATGCTCATGGATTGGAAGAATAAACATTGTTAAAATGTCTATGCTACCCAGAGCAATCTACTTTCAATGCCATCCAGATCAAAATTCCAATGACATTTTTCAAAGTGCTGGAACAAACAATCCTAAAATTTGCATGGAATCAGAAGAGACCCCAAATCACACAGGAAATGTTGAAAAAGAAAAACGAAGCTGGGGGCATCACATTGCCTGATTTCAAGCTATATTACAAACCTGTGATCATCAAGACAGCATGGTACTGGCACAAAAACAGATATAAAGACCAATGGAACAGAATACAGAGCCCAGATATGGACCCTCAACTCTATGGTCAAATTATCTTCAACAAAGCAGGAAAAAATATGCAATGGAAAAAAGTCTCTTCAATAAATGGTGCTGGGAAAATTGGACAGCTATATAAAGAATGAAACTTGACCATTCTCTAACACCATACACGAAGATAAACTCAAAATGGATGAAAGACCTCAATGTGAGACAGGAATCCATCAAAATCCTAGAGGAGAACACAGGCAGTAACCTCTTTGACCTTGGCCACAGCAACTTCTTTCAAGATACATCTCTAAAGGCTAGTGAAACAAAAGCAAAAATGAACTTTTGGGACTTCATCAAAATAAAAAGCTTCTGCACAGCAAAGGAAACAGTCAACAAAACAAAGAGGCAACCCACAGAATGGGAGAAGATATTTGCAAATAACACTACAGATAAAGGGCTGGTATCCAAGATCTATAAAGAACTTCTCAAACTCAACACCCCCCCCAAAAAAATCAAATAATCAAGTCAAAAAATGGGCAGAAGACATGAACAGACACTTCTCCAAAGAAGACATATAAATGGCTAACAGACACAAGAAAAAAATGTTTATCATCATTAGCTATCAGGGAAATTCAAATCAAAACCACACTGAGATAGCACCTTACACCAGTTAGAATGGCAAAAATTGACAAGGCAAGACACAACAAATGTTGGAGAGGTTGTGGAGAAAGGGGAACCCTCTTACACTGTCGGTGGGAATGCAAGTTGGTACAGCCACTTTGGAAAACAGTGGGGAGGTGCCTCAGAAATTTAAAAATAGAGCTACCCTATGACCCAGCAACTGCCCTACTGGGTATTTAGCCCAAAGACACAGATGTAGTGAAAAGAAGAACCATATGCTGTTCATAGCAGCAATGTCCACAATAGCCAAACTGTGGAAAGAGTTGAGATGCCCTTCAAAAAATGGATAAAGATGTGGTCCATATATACAATGGAATATTACTCAGCCATCAGAAAGAATGAATACCCAACTTCTACATCAACATGGATGGGCCTGGAGGAGATTATGCTAAGGGAAATATGTCAAGCAGAGAAAGTCAATTATATGGTTTCACTTATTTGTGGAACATGAGGAATAGCATGGAGGACGTTAGGAGAAGGAAGGGAAAAATGAAGGGGGGGAAATCGGAGGGAGAGACGAACCGTGAGAGACTATGGACTCTGAGAAACAAACTGAGGGTTCTAGAGGGGAGGGGGTGGGGGGATGGGTTAGCCTGGTGATGGGTATTAAGGAGGGCACGTACTGCATGGAGCACTGGGTGTTATATGCAAACAATGAATCATGGAACACTACATCAAAAACTAATGATGTATTGTATGGTGACTAACATAACATAATAAAATTAAATTAAATTTAAAAAATAAAGAAGTATTCCAGCTAATAAATGAAATTGAAGTGACAGAATTTTAATAAGGTAACACCATAAATAACGGACCTAGGCAATAATCATTAATGGCTATTAACATCATAAAAAAGTTCAACTGAATTTGATATGCTTCTGGATGGAAATACAACACGTTACCTGAAGTATTCTTGTGAAAAACCTAAAGCTAAATCTGATAAGTTCTCAAGATCTTACTACTGATTTACAGGAAATAGGGGGGAAAGTGGAACATGTTAATTGACACATTGGAAATCAACCAGCAAAATCCAGACTGTGGGGAAACTATACAGAATAAATGACCCGGGTTCATCAAAAAACTCTAAGAAGCAAAATTAAAGATGGAGAGGAAACTCACATAGCTAAAGAGACTCCAGAACTATAGCAACCAATTGTAATGTAGGAGTCTTATTTCAATATTGTTTTGAAACAAATAAGTGAAATAATATGACAGACAACTTGAACACTTATTATCTGATGCTCTTAGGAAATTAATTTTCAAGTAGAATAGGTCTGTGGGTCTGTGTTTTAAAGAGTTCTTATCTATAAATCTCATTAATATACAGATGAAATAATGTAACATTAAGATAATCTGGTGGAGGGCGGGGGGTTGGGTTAGCCTGGTGATGGGTATTAAGGAGGGCACGTTCTGCATGGAGCACTGGGTGTTATATGCAAACAATGAATCATGGAACACTACATCAAAAACGAATGGTGTAATGGATGGTGATTAACAACAACAACAAAAAGATAATTTGGTAGATACAGGAAAATGGGTGGGATAAAAACAAAATAAGATTGGTCAGGAGTTGATAATGAAATTGATTCCTAGACCCATGGAGGTTTTATCTTATTTTTCATACTTTGATATGTATTTGAGAGGTTTTTATCTTAACCTTCATACTTTTCCACTTATTCAAAGTTTTCCAGGAGTTTATTTTTAAGTACAGAAGAAGAAGAGATCAAAAATAACATACTAGTTGGTGATGGGAGGTGGGGAGAAGGGGAGTAGGGACCCTTACTAAAATAAAATGGTTTTCAACCTGAATTACTGTATTTGAGTAAAACGGATTCTGAATCTTTGTTTGAAAACAGCCCTATTTTTAACTATAGAAAACAAGATTTGTAAAGTCTTAAATCTGTAACCAGTCATTCATCTGTTTTGTTTTGGTTTCTCTACCCACCCTCCCTCCCCAACCCCAGCAATTTCAAGTGAACACTTCCTTCAAGATAAGAGAAAAATGTAACTAACTAGAAAGCTCATGGTTTATATTTTTAACAAACACCTTTTATCCAAGAAGATCAATTTCAGTATTGTCTATTTTCTCTCTAAAAGCATGAAGAGTCTCATATAACATACTTCATTAGTGTAAAAATGGTTATGTGTAATTTACCCCCCCCACACATACCTTATAGTTCTATTATTTTTAAAAAGCATACAAACATTAAACAACAAATTTTTAAATAGAAGATTAACATCTGTATTGGAATTAAAATATGTCAGATGAATGGTAACAAATTTAAAAGCAAGCAAATAAGTGTAATCTTAGAAAGCCCTATATTTTATGCATTCCTGGGAGATTAACCCACAGTTACTGAAAATTGAATAAACTCTCGTTTGTGAGTTTATTACACTGTTTTGAGGAGTCATTAGCTTAGCTCAGTATATTAATGTATTATGGTATGACTGAACCAATCATCACAGTCCTTGATAGAAATAAAAGCATCATTTTGCTCTCTAGAAGCTATTTATTGCTAATGTAAATAAGATTAAGAAGAATATACATGCAATAGGGAAGACAGTAATGATAAAACCTCCATGAGAGAATGCTGACTCAGGACCCAAGAAAGAGCTCTTAAAAGAAGACTAGTTTCAGCTCTATCATGTACCCAAATATAGAGAAAAAGATTTGTCTTATAATGGATTATCTGGATAACACCCAGCCTCCTCTGTAACCCCAACAACTACACATCTCAGAGAATCTGAGTCACACTCTTAGGTCAAATTTCTATCATAATGAAAGCTTCCGGAGAACCTAAGGGTATCTGAATACTAAATCCATGGTTGTTTTATGCAGACATTGGCAATATCATGGTAGCATATAAAGATTCTAGCCTAAATTTACCTTTTAGAGAAAAGTGTGTGTAGGGGATACTGTGACACACCACCCACGTCCCTCTTCAGGAATTAAGGGATGTGTTCCACCAGCTCTCTCAGGAAGTTCCCTCAGCTGGAGAGAGCCACCTCACCCAAGGCCATTCCCTAGTCCTGTGACAGCCTTCTTCCAATAATTGATCAATGTGGGGATATGAAGGCCTGGTGGCATTGCCCCAACTTGGGACAACCCCGAAGGGCTCTCCCAAGTTCATAGCTCCCCAAGAGCAGGTTGAGGACTCCAGTAAGACCATGCCACAGCCTACCTTTTCTCTCTGGCCAACTCTGCTTTCTTCCCTCCTCTACCTTAGGTGTGATCTCCAGCACACTTTCTAATACACTTCCTGTATGCTAATCGCTGGACCTGATTCAGAGTCCTGCTTCTCAGGAATCTGTGCCCATAGGCATCAACAACTTATGGGGGAAGGAGACAAAAATGCATGCAAACAAGGTAACAAAATTGTTTAAGACTAAGTAGATGCTAGATTAAGGTACATCCCCAGGCGCAATTTGCATAGCAGTGTATCTCTAAGTGCCAAAGACTGGGATAACTGGGTAAATTTTATTCACAATGAAGGTCAACAAAGTAGCAGGTATCTCAGTTCCAAAGATGAGGAACCTCTCTATGCTATACAGTTTTCTAGTCCTACAACTATAAAGGCAGAACTCCTATTCTCAAGATGTAGTCCAACCTAAAGCATTACTTTGTGTGTGTGTGTGCATGTGTGTGTGCGCGTGCACATGCGTGTATGTATGCGTGTATGTAAATCAGTATGATACTCTATAGTGGGAAGCTTTTAAGGAGCTTAATGACTCAGTACAGAATACTGAGTTTGCATATCACTGACTGCCTTGGTAGGAAGATTGGAATTATTTCTTCTATTTTATAATTCCCCACTTGGGACACTATGATTATTGCCAACAGCAGCTGAGAATGCACCCATATAGACTGCTAGAAGATTTGCTAGGAGTCAAACTGTGTCTTTTATCTAATTGCATACTGTCTTCTCTACTCAACTCTTATGTTTTCTGAGGACAAAGATGTATCCAATATATTAGCCTCTATATCCCCCAAGGCCAGCAAAGGATCTAGAGCTAAGTGCTAAAACAAATTAACAACAATGTAAACATATTGAGTGAATGAAGAGAATCACAACAAATCCTCTGAGAGACACAGAGGTAAGTTATATCATCACCTTTATTTTATAGATGATAGGCTGGAGACTTGGTGAAAGTCACAGAGCCAGAGAGTAACAAGTTATAGTCCAAACCAACATTTTCTGATTCCAAAACCTGAAGGTTTATCTATTCTGCCTCCTCAGTGATTGGTTTGCCTTGTTTTATCATAGAGGAGGAAGTGGAAGAAGACACGATATTCCTTGCTTGGGACACACTGGGAAGCAGGCTCCCAAGGAGCAGGGAGCCCGATGTGGGACTCGATCCCAGGACCCTAGGATCATGACCTGAGCCGAAGGCAGACGCTTAACCATCTGAGCCACCCAGGCGCCCAGAAACAACACACTGATTAAGGCCAGTAAACTTCCTGTAAAAGGGAGGATTAAAAATCTTCAGAGATACTTAATTGATCTAAAACAAGAATGGGCCAGGTTTTTTAGCACTCCCTTTAAGTATTAGGTGGAGCTATAGTTAAAATTATCTATTTCATTAAGAATAGGACAAGGCTGTCTTTATGCCAGAGCAATTATCTAGTTAATTGCTTTAGAATGAGTATAACCCAGTTTTCAGATACAAAACACACATTTTGCCAAATGTGGTTTGACTTATGCCAGAAGCCTGCAACTGTTTTAGCTACAAAAGTTACCAGTGGGGCTAAAGAATACTCACCAGAGCCTTTGGCAGACTTAAGACTGCGGAGAGGGAAGCAGAGGGAAGGGGAAAGAAAAGGAACATCAGCAACCAGGAACAAGGAATTTAGGAGAAGAGAAGGAAGACAAGAACATAGAAAGCAAGAAAGAGAGATAAAGGGAAATGAATAAAGGAAAAAAAAATAAGCATGATAGAGAACAATGGCCTTCCCATTGGCATTCAAGGAGTTTCTGCACCATAGATGTCACTGGGTTTTTTTTTGTTTTGTTTTGTTTTTGAGAATTAAATGCAATAAAGTATATAATGAGGTAGGCAAAGTGCCAGACACATAGTAACAGTGTTATGTTAAGTCTTTTCCTTCCCCCAGATGGGGTGTTTGTGCGTTCAGTGTAAGTATACAATGTAGCTAATTAGGATAACAATAATGATAATGTTTCTTTAATTACTGGGAAAGTCTTGGCTAGCCTAAACTTTGAGGAAAGCCCTGACAATATAAAGAAAATACTCCATCTACTATTATAAGCCAGAAGCTACGCTGGCACTTCATGAATGATAATTAGTTTTTAGTCCTATACCAAATAAACCTGGAAATCAAGATTAACACAAAGTTTCTTCATGTTTGTAAGAACTGTACATCTCTTAACTCTAACATTTTACATTACAGCCATTATCTGCTTATCAGTTGCAACACACAAATTGAAAAATATATTCCCAAACCTCCTCAAAATCTTAAATTCCCAAATGTCACTGTAATCAAAAGGTTTCATCCTTTTCCTCTGAAGTCTTTTTTTTTAGTCAGAATTATTACTTAAGAGATGGACTTCTTTCAGTTCCTATACTATTTCCCCAGTCTGGGGTAGGTGAGTATGTGTATTTATAAGAATATATAAAATCAGTGGTGTTGAAATGGTCCAAAAGTGAGGAGAGAAGGAAAACTATCAGAAAGCCCCAAACCTCAATAACTGGGTAATCAATCTCTGAGACTGAAAATATAGCAGATGTTGATTAGCACATTCAGGTCTTAACTTGGGAGTTACAATGGCTCCTGAGTGTGTCCACCTTGTGATCTTTAGTATAAAATTCACAAACCCAACTCTCCCACTGTACAAAGAACTGTGGTGAAGGACATGACACAATACTACATAGGTTTTTGGTGGCTGAACCGGCATTAGTGAAGGTCTTCTAACTCCCAGGGTAGTTTTTCCTACACATTACACCATAGTGGTCCCAGAGGTCTGAAGTAATCACTCCTAATCATTTTATTTTTTTTTTTGAATATAAATATGTAACACAACTCCTAGAATATTAATGGTAGTCATCCATACATGTTAGTTAGGTCCCTGGCTACCCTTCACCACTTGTGCCAATGGCACCCATGCTATGGAAGAGAAGATACTACCCAAGGAATTGTTCTGTATCTTGAAAAGCTCCTGTGTTTACCCCAAAAGCCTGGATTGAGACTTGCCTTCATATTATCTGGCCAAAGTACAAATGTTTGCTGCTCTAGAGTTGTGTTCTCATTCCATTTGGAGAAATGGAGACAAAAAAGGGCGAGCTTGTCAATGATCGGTTTCTTGCTGTCAGCTTCTGTACATTTCTCTTTTTCTAGGTGCTCATTTAATGCCACAGGTAGGCAAATTACAAACAAACACAAGCAAGAAGAAAAACATTAGCTCTTGGCTGAGGACATTACTTTGCAAAAAAAAAAACAAGAGTTCATCTACAGGCAGCTGCACTCCAAACGTCAGTTTAACTCACTGTCTACCAGCAACAAGAGCTAGACCAATTTGCTTCAATGTAGGGAGACCAGAGAAGGGAAATCTTGCTGCATTTCCAGATGGAAAGGGAGCAGAGGAGATGTGAGCAGCGCCTGCCACCACTGCCCACCACAACAGGAAGAGAGGCTGGGATTGGAGATGGAAGGTGAAAGTGGTTTTTGTGAGCCCAGCTCAGACTATAGTGATCCAGTAGCACCGTGAGGACGCCACTGAAATCAGCCCTCCACAGAGCTACACACGGTCATTCTGGAGTCTCTGGACATGGAGAAATAAGCTTCTTACAGACAGAATCAGGGCAGATGTCTGCCAAAAGTAGGAACACATGGACTAGAAACTGAAGACCAAATCCCAGCTTTCACTGGCACAGGGCTACACATTCTGCTGACAAGGGGGGGATGGACATACCAATCACAAATGCACCTAAGAAAATGAGTGTGAAGTGTCTCCATGCAATTATTTACCAAATAATCTACTACAGTCAGGCACCAGCCTAAGAACCTTACTTGCATTATATAATTCACTCTCCATAACAACCCTTTGAAGTAGGAACTCTTATTTTCACCATTTTTCAGATGGGGAAACTGAGGCCTAGAAAAGGTTTTCCTTGCTAAGTAACCAATTTTAAAGAGAAAAGATTGTTATTCCAGAAGAAAACATTTTATCTCTGCCTATGGGAATGAAATATACACATTACACCACAGGTGAGTAAAACTGCTCATGAAAAATAAAGTTGGGCTTTACAAGTAGTATGGCAGGGCTCACTGAGAGGTCTTCAACCAAGTTTATATTCTGCATCAACGGCTATGCCTGGAAAAGGAACAAAGTGTTTAAGTTGCTCTCCTTCTGTTGGGTGGGGGTACAAAAACCTAAAATCAAAACAGCTGAATTTAAACTAAACTGTTCATCCCCTAGGACCTAATCTCAGTTTGAAGAGTATTCAGGGGGGAAAAATATAAAGTAAAATAAAATAAAATAAAATAAAATAAAATAAAATAAAAAATAAAATTCCTCCACCTCACCATTTGTGCCATCTGCAGTGTTAGCATCATCCCTGGCAACTTCAGGAAAAAAAAGTGTGCTCCTCCCTCAGGTACTATTTGCAGAAATCACTCATCTATTGATTCCTGATGTTGCTGGTCTTAGCAAGATAAGGCTCCTAATCTATCCACTAAATGTTACTCTGCCAGAGATGAAATAGCTTTAATGCCAACAAAGATTACTGTGATGTGAGGCAGGAGAAGATGGTGTTGTTGGAATTACAGTAGCCCCAGGAATACTTGCCATTTCATGTTAATGCCAGATTGAAGCCTAACATTGACTCTACCTCTCATTCTACTCAAACCTGGGGGCGGGGGTTGGAGGAGGGAAGAGTAGAGAGGAGGAGAGAACAATCATATTTGGGTACTTAACTTTTGGAAAAGGCTTATTTTCCATTATAAACCATGGTGATTTTCTTTCAATGGGCCTCTCCCTTAAATAATTTATTTAGTTATTCCTAAGAAGATATCAATTAAATGCACTACCAGCTAATAACTTTTCAGAGGGAGAAACACTCCATTAAATATAGAAATCAATGTAAGAAGCATGCTGGCATCAGAAAATATTTGAATGTAAAAAAATATGCATCTTAGAACTGAGGTATGTGAATATAGTTATATTAGGTCAGATACATATAAACCTACATTTCTATGTACATAAACATACTGAATACACATAACACTAACAAGAAGGAAGGGGGGGAAGGAGGGAGGGAGGCATGGGAAAGTTTTATATTTACATCTATGTGAACATACACATTTATGTTTTACTCATTTTGGAGTGATACCACATAGAAACCATAGCATCTGAGAATTTGAAGTATATCCCATATTCTGCTTTGAGTAGGAATAAAATGGAAAGCCATCTGCTCACAACACTAATTAGTGCTAATTATTAAGAGAATATTTTTTGTTTGTTTTTACAGAAAGGGTGATAACACTGGGAACATTTTTTTTTTTTTTTAAGCCTGCTATACCATATAGTGAGACTTTAGAATAAGCAATGCTAAGGAAGATCCAGAAGGTTTTCAGTAAGAAACCAAAGAAGGAACTCTCCTCAAAGTCTCAGCAGGAAATATCTGATGCAGAAAGTGAGACATACACCAAAAATCGGTGCACCAGGCCAAGATGGAAAGTGGAGAGCATATACCCTTTTTGCATACAACAGGAGGACAAGAGGCCTAGCCACAGAAGGGAAAGGTCAGCCGGTCAGCCCCCTTCCCATTGTGTTCCCTGTGTCCTCCTTGCCAATTAGTGCCAAGTATAAATTCTTAGGCCTCCTCAAGGCTACTTCCTATCAAATATAGTTGATGCAACATGACAACATACAAAGGTAAGAGACCCAGTATTGCAAGAAAAGCTTACATTATGATGTGTGGATAAAACAGATACACAATCAAGATGATCCAATGAAAGAAAATAAGATCTAAAGTTCACCTGAGGTAAAGATTCCTATCTGTGGGAGAGATAAGCCAGATCTTTGTGAGATAAGACTAGGGGATCATGAAACCCCCTGGAAGGAGAGCACTGGAGGCAGAAGGAGCAGTCTACATGTTACATAGGAAGAGAAACACAGCAGATCCTAGAATGGTGCATGAAAATACATGCACACAAGTAGTGGGACTCGAGAGGCCTTTTAATAAGTGACTTTCAATAACTCCTGAGTGCTGAAGAACAGACCATATTCAGTTGCTAGTGAGTCACAACTATTCATATTACCAACTTCTCAATAGTAATAAACTGTCCCAAAGTATCAAAGTAATGAACGAAGAGAAAATAATATTTACCAGAGAACTTAGAGTTTCTTCACTTGAGCCTCATTTATATATATAATTTATTTTTATATAATATATATAATTTATATTTCTATATACTTTAAAATTCTATATAATTAGGGGCGCCTGGGTGGCTCAGTTGGTTAAGCGACTGCCTTCGGCTCAGGTCATGATCCTGGAGTCCCAGGATCGAGTCCCGCATCGGGCTCCCTGCTCAGCGGGGAGTCTGTTTCTCCCTCTGACCCTCCCCCCTCTCATGCTCTCTCTATCTCTCATTCTCTCAAATAAATAAATAAAATCTTTTTAAAAAAATAAAATAAAATAAAATTCTATATAATTATAAACATAAATTTATATATTATACATTAAATATATAAATATAATTATAAATATAAATATATATATTTATAAATCTAAAATATATAATTATATATATGAATTATAAGTATAATTATATATTTAAATTTATATAATATATAATGTTAAATATATATATACATGCTGATCATCTTTTAAGAAATAAATTTAGTCAATTAAGTATATACACCAAGAGGGGTACTGTGTGTTAGTTTAGCAAATTGCTAAATATCATCACCTTCTGCATAACGACCATTATTTAAGATTCACCCTCCTCTGGAGTCCGTAAGGTTGTCAGTAAAATCCCTGTTGGAAAGTAAAATGGATTGACCTTCAGATTGGGAGAGTGCAGGCTGAGTACAGGAGTCTGAGAAGCCTAGGGTTGGATCCCATGGTGGTCCTCATTGTTTTGATCTAAGCAAGTAACTTTCTCTAAGCCTCAGGTTCCTCCTCTGTGAGACCGAAATATACGTGTCTGTTGTAGGAATCACTGGGGACATGGCTGAAGATATTTGTAAGTATCCTCTAAGGTAGCTAGAGCACTGCTTGGCATGTAATAGGAGCTACTTGTGGAAGAGCATCTCCTAATTCGGGATGTCAGGAGACAATTTTCCATGGGTGTTTTGCATTTCTGCACACCTTCAATGCAGAGGTACTAGTTGCCCCTCTTTTCTGGACGATCTTTCAAGGATATGTATATAGCAAAGAGTTTGGAAGGTGGAGATAGGGTCTTCCTCCAGAGCAGAGAGCAGGTTTGCTTACTATTTAGTACTGTAAGGCGACGTTACCCTTGGGGGACAAAGGTCTGACAGGTTTGAGTCCATTATAGAAGATCTGGGTCCCCTGAGCTCCAGGTACCTCTCCTTTCACACACCCATTCTGTATGCAGGCATTACTAGGAGGTTGCTACAGCACCCTGTGGAAGTAGCAGGAGAAAACAAGGAGACTCTGGCCACTGCTATTTCTGTGAGCCTACTGCTACGGTCTATCACATAACCTTGTCCTTTTGTGTCTGCCCCAGGAGGCTTAGGTTTTCTGCCAGCTTCTGCCAAACCGTGGCGGGCTAACCCGTTCCCTGGCAAGAAGGATAAAAATACCAAAGCTTCACAGTTCTTGACAAAGAGCTTCAAAACCCAGGCAATCTCCAAAATATTTCCCCACGGATTTGCCATGTGGACACTAATTACTACCACCAATCTTTTGATTAAAGAAAGCTCCTATAAAGTAGTAAATATATTTTCTCTAAGAGCTACCACCATGAGTCATAATGCCTAATTGCTAATTGGCTTATTATTTAGTTTGTGAAACACTTAGTAAATGCCAGCTGTAATGGCAAATAGGAGGTCTGTTTGGATAGGAGTTCTAATGTTAATAGACCCCTTTGCTGAAGACACTTCATCCTTGAAAACAGCGCTTTTGGTAGTGGGCAGCAGAAGGGCAACAGAGCCGGAGATAAATTGCTGCTTTTCCTCATGCTTCACTGCATCCCTTACAAGTAAAATATAAAAATCAATTTTAACCTTTAAATATAAAATCATAAAAATGGTAGGTTTTTCAGTACCTTCATTCATTAGTAATGACTCTGCGTTTGTTAAATGTGTCAGAGTAATTTCTATTAGCCTTCCTTCCCCATGACAGCATGTGAACTCCAATGGCAGGAAACACAGCTTACTGATTTTTGCATGCTTCCTATCCAATCCCTGACCCTAATGCCCAGCTTCTTCCCTTCTGAGGGCTATCACAGAATCTTACATCTACATCCGATGTGCTCAGGCAATACTGTGTGGATCTTATATGGCTCTGTTAAAAGAGAACGTGAGAGCTACAAGTTTACACTCTTCTGTCAGACAACTCCAGGATATCAAAACCTCCTAAGCAGTATGAGAAATGAGTCAAGTAATTCCAGTCTATGTGCAACATTTAAAAACCACCAAGTGTACTATTCACAGTGTTGAATTACTTCAAACACTTTATTAATGGCTATTTAGCACTTTTAAACAAGGTTGCATTAATCACTTTCTAAACCAGTGCCTATAAAGAAAAACGTTGTTTCATTTGTTGCTTTATTTAGATAGCAATTATTTAGTTTCTCTTTTTGGCTTAGCCAGGAGATGGGTTGGGAGGGATTTTTAAAAACCACTCTATGCTAATTCTTTCATTACAGAAGAATTGAAGAGTCAACATACAGAAGTCCAAACTGGAATCAGTCAGATTAGACAGTGACTGTTCAAATAAATAAGATGAATGCCAACCTTTGAGCATATGGTAGGGATTTTATATAAATAGTAGCTGCAATTATTTTGCCAGAAAAACTAATCCCAGGGCCTTCTTTATGTTGAGTGTTCTAATAGATGTCAAAAAAAAATCCATTTATAAAAATTACTCATTTTCATTAACCTTAACCTATCAAACATTTGAAGTAGGCTATACTTAAAAGTTGAAGTTATGTGAGCTCATGAAGAAAAAGATTGCATGCATTAAACATAGTGGAGACTGAGGGGGTATTGATAACTAGGCCCTGTGCAATCATATAGAATTAAGTACGTAGATTTCTTAAAGTATGAATGAATTGAAATATGGTCTACATAAAGCTACACTGCCCAAAGAAGGTTTGAGAGAAGAGGACAAAAAATGTGATCTTCCTCATGTAGATCCCTAGGCTGCATTGGAATTTTTGGTCCTAATTGCATACCATTTAGTTTTTACCAAAATGGATATTTCAGAGCTCTTCAACTCTTGCTAAGCATTAAATGCACATTGCCAACCTCACTGTGCAGTAAAAGTCTCCCAGTAAGCAGAGCCCCAAAGTGCAAACTTGTTTGCTTTAATTGGATTAGTAACTGCTCAAACATCTTAGCCAAAGAGAAATTTATTTTTTGCATAAGAATCTTTAAAAAAAAAAAACTTTAGATAGCACAATTAGAGGTAAATGCTGGTGTGGTCCCTTAGTACTTCTTAATTGCTTTCCTATATTGAGCGGCAGAACATAACTGCTTGCCTGAGATGGAGAGGAATCACAACTAATAGATTCGTAAGGTGGAGTAAGGCAAGGTGGTACCCACCTGGACATCACAAAATCCAAAAGGTAAGTAAAACAGAGAAGCAAGCACCTGCAATATCATTTGAATTCGAAAGGTTTGTTCCACTTAACAAAAGAAAAACCAGGATTAGGAGTTAAAAGTTCCTTCTCAAACACAGCTACATTGCAGCCAGGATTCCATCCATCCCTCCAGATGGAGAGAAAAGTTCCTCAACCCCAGGCCAAAGTCTCCAGCTGGGCCCTGCACCCTAGTTGCTTCAATTATATATTTATTTTTTTGTTTCTGTACTTTCAACACTCCATCCTAACTACCTCCTTCTCTTCAACCTACAACTGCATTAAAAATACCTCCACATACACACATTTCTCACTTCAAGGTAAGGTCCTCCACCAACCATACAACACCACCTTCACCCACTTTCCAGTCCAAATTTAGTAATCTGCATACTCTATCTACACATCCTCAACCTCATCTCATGATAAACTATTACAATTTAATCTACCCTACCCTAGATACTGAAATTTCTTTGAAATGATTTCCTGTTACCTATTTTCATTCCAAAAACTTACATACTTTTAAAGCATTTTATAATATTAATTCTTTCCTCCTTAAAAATCTGTCCACCTTGGCTTCTATCCTTGTCTCTTTCCCCCATAATGCCTTCTGAGCTCTAGTCCTCATGCCTTAAATGTTGGCCTTTCTCATGGAGCTATCCTTCATTATGGGTGTTTCATCTACTCCTTCCATAGTCTTCCTTGATTGAAGGTATCACCATCTGCCAAATCACATAAATGTGAAATCTCAGTGGCACCTTCAACTTCTCCACTTCTCCGTTGCTATCAATCTCTCGCATTCAAAAGGACACAAAACATAGTTGTCTTTCAAGGGAGAAAGACCTGAATCTCAATTCCAGTCCTGCTCTCAAGAAGTTTAGAATCCTCTGACTCTGTGAAACAAAGCATGCAAGAACACATCCTAATATGGGGGTACTTACAAAATGAAGTGGACGCCCAGGAAAAAAATGTGCTTTAGCCTGCCTAAAGGGGAAGGTAATCAGGAAAAGCTTACTGTGAGAAGGTAGAATTTGGATTGAGTTTGGCAACTGCTAAGTAGTTGGGTAAGCAGAGGGAAGAATAAGAGGAATGCAGGAGTACTTAGAGTCAGGGAGAGAAGGCTAGGATGAGGGAAGGGGAAGAACAGATTGGATCTGTTGGCAGAGGTCATGCATTGATGAGCCCAGCTTACCTAGTGGCAGTATTGTGGTTGATAGGGACCCATTAAGTATTCTGAGATGACAGCCCAATCTGTGTGCCTCAAAAATCTTCCTGGCAGCAAACAAGTTGGATTGGAGGGAATAAAGACCACAGTGAGAGAGTCCACTTAGGAGGCTAAGCCCAAATATTAACTTATTTTATAATAATTATTTCATTATAATTATTTTATAATTGTTAGTAATTATTTTATAATATTAACATTATTTATGGGCACTACTGGAGATACTCCAAGTTTCCTCATTCCTACTCTGAGTGTAAGAATGGGGTCTTCTCATTGGCTCCAATTTTATGTAAATACTAAAGACCTTGAGATCAACACTTTGAATAAACACTATATAATTTGATGCCTCTTTTTATTCTTTCAAGAAAGCTACAGAAAAAAAATGTTGGAGAACAGAAGAGAGGGAGGGAAGAGACATAATAGGAGGGAAGAAAGTGAGTAAGAAAGTACTGTGGGCAAAAGTGGAAAGCGAAGAGGAAAAAGTTGGAAAGGGAGGAAAAAGAGGTGGGGAGCATATTCTTTTTCAGATGCCTGGAAAAAAACTCTTTTCCTCCAAGTTTTAGGGAAAAAAAATACATCCTTGATAAATTCAAGAGTTCGACATGATTGCTTGCATGAGCCTATGTATTACCAATATTGATACTTTTCTTTTTAGCAGATAGGACAATAAATGGGTCTGGGTCTGGCAGTGATGATTTATCCCTCAGGTTAAGTTTGGTTCTCTTTGATCATGACACATTGCTTGTTTAATCTACAGATAAAAGGCTTTTAGAGAAAAAAAATATTCATTGTGGAAAAAATATTCTCATCTTCTAAAGAAATATTCAGATTACAAGTGAGAGTAGAAGCTTTATATGAAAAACATAAGGGCCATATTAAGTATTAATGTACTAGATGTACCACATGTTGAAGGCACCACATTAATAGCATCACTTAACCTGAATAAGTCATTCCACTACTTTAACCTTGGTACCAACAGACTCAATATATTCAGCTTGTGTTTTCAATTATCTGTTATGTCCTGCAATGGGTTTATTGTAGACACTGTGAAAACTATTATGACCCCTCAAAGACATAAGGCAATTTTCTTCTCACCAGGATATTTTGAATAAATTACTCTCCGTTTTAACATGAATAAGGCTATGAATTTTAGTTCCCCAGATCTGAAATAATGGAATCCAGTTATAATTTCAATTACAATTATATCACATCAATAAATGGAGATAAAAATCCTCTAGAAGGTGAATGCTTTCTGTCTTTGCATGATTTTACTTTCTCCTTTTTTTTGCCCCCCCCCCTTTTCTTTGCTTTTGGTCCCAAGCCTAGAGAGCACTTTGAAGTGTAATTATTTTGGAGGGTACTTGAAATAGTTCTACTGTTTGAAAAGATAGTGTTGTAGTATCTCACTGCTGTGAGCATTACAAAGCATGGCTACAGCTTGCGATAATTAAAGGCTGTTACAGTTAAGGATTTTATGATTAGTCCTATTATGGCTCATTGAGCTTAAGTTTTGAAATTTTGTACTGAGTCCAAGCCTAAAATGTTTTAGTCATAGAATGAATTTTAAAGATTTGGACATTTTTCATAGTCTTATTTTCCCCATCCTTGGGTTACCATCATGTCCTTTCATGGCATGGTTAGTGGTAAGGCTAAAGTTTCAAGCCCAATATGAGTAAATTAGCTTCTCTATTCTAATGTAGACACCCCATCCATTTCATTTTTTTCTATTACGTTAGGTTAGTCACCATACAGTACATCATTAGTTTTTGATGTAGTGCATAGAGCACTCGGTGTTATATGTAAACAACGAATCATGGAACACTACCCCACCCATTTCAAAATGTCCCCAGGCAAGGATCATCTCTATGGAGTAGTCTTTGGACTCAGCTGCCAAAGCAACTGCCACAAGTACAGTGAGTCAGATACTAGAAGTCTGGTTCTAGAAGGTCTGGTTTCAAGAAGTCTTCTGAGTAAAAGAAATAACCAACCTCTTCTCTCCACTCCCCACTCCAAGTCCCTTTATTGCAAACATAGAAAATATATAGGTATTTAAACTTGGACAATGTCAACAGGTGTAGTTTCAACATCCAAGTTTGATTTGCTTTTAAATATAAAATTAGGCCTCTAATAGTGATAGGGACAAGGAGATTGCTGCTAAACAGTTTTTTTTTTTAAAGATTTTATTTATTTGAGAGAGAGAGAATGAGAGATAGAGAGCACGAGAGGGAAGAGGGTCAGAGGGAGAAGCAGACTCCCTGCTGAGCAGGGAGCCCGATGTGGGACTCGATCCCGGGACTCCAGGACCATGACCTGAGCCGAAGGCAGTCGCTTAACCAACTGAGCCACCCAGGCGCCCTAAACCATTTTTTTTAAATAAGCAGAACAGGTAACATCCTAGTCTTCCTCCACCTCTGCCTCTCCACCCCCCACCCAGCGTCCATCACCAGACCTAATTAGGGGGTGACGAGATGAAGAAAAAAGTGTGAAGGATACATAATGAAGTGCAAAATACTGATAAGTATATAGAATGAATGGAGTAGAAAAGAAAGTGAAGAGGCTAGGATGGTTAAGGACTTTCCAGAAAAATAAGATCCTGGGATAGTGTTGGGGGGGTGAGGGAGGAGAGGAACAGACCTAACAAAAAGTAAAAACCACAATGAAACCATCATAGACTTAAAAAAAATTTCACAAAATCAAAAACGTAAACCAAAGAGAGTAGCATTTCTACCACCCCCCACTCTGCCTTCTTGGTCCTTCACAGGCCCTTGTCCACCCACCCCCACCACACTACAAGAAAGCTTAAAGAAAACGCTACAGCATCTGCTACATGATGTTGCAATATGGATGCACCTCAAGGACATTATGCTAGTGAGAGAAGCCAGTTATTAAAGGACAAATATTGTGTGAGTTCACTCGTATGAGATACCTAGAGGGGTCAAAATCATAAAGGCAGAAAGCGGAATGGTAGCTGCCAGGGGCTGGAGGGGAGGGGAGAAAGGGGAGCTGTTTAATACATACAGAGTTTCAGTTTTTCAAGATGCCAAGAATTATGAGATGGTGCTCATGGTTGCACAACACGACCAATGTACTTAATGTCAGTGAACTGTACACTTCAAAATGGTTAAGGTCATAAATTTTATGTTGTGTATTTTACAATTTTTTAAAAAGATTTATTTATTTTAGAGAGAGAACAGGAGGAGGGGCAGAGAGAATCCCAAGTGAACTCCGTACTGAGTGGGAGCCCAAGTTGGGGCTCGATTCCAAGACCACAAGACCACGGCCTGAGCCGAAACCAAGAGTCAGACCCTTAACCGACTGGGCCACCCAAGCACCCCATCTTACCACAACTTTAAAAAAGGTGATACATAACAGGAGAACAAACAAAAGAAATTCTGCCACGGGATCTAATAACAACAAAAATTCAGTAGTGAAAGCAAACAGTATAAACCAACAAAAATAGTAAGAAAGGAACCTTAAGCAGAGAATACTTACAAGTTTCTGAAGGAGGAAACAACACAGAGGCTTAACCAAATTACCGTATCAGATTCAGGCCCACAGAATGCTTGGGGATCCAAACATTTCAAAGATATGATAACGCAAAAGTAGGGGGGGAAGCAAAAAGAGTACAATGGCCTTAAGAAAGCATATTTCTCAGCAATTTTAGAAGATACCCTAAATAGAAATTCTGAATGGTAAATCCATTACCATGATATCATGCAAACCATAATAAATCTCAAAGTGGAGAGAAAAAAAAACGTGGTTCAGAATTTAGCAGATGCCGGATTGGGGTGCCAGAAATCCGCTCCAAGAGTCCGAGTTGCTGCCTCCAGGACTTCATTCAGCCTCCTGCTGAATGACCCTAGGGTAAGATGCTACATCACTGTGCCTCTGAGCAGAGAGAGGAGCGAGTCCTCCAGGAGTGCTGGAGTTGGCTCAGGAGTGTGAGCCAGACACTTTATGGACCAGCCTGGGAGGAGCGGCCTCCTGCCCCACTAGGCACTCAGGTGTTTCTCGTTGTAGGACTCCCCTGTTGTCCTCAGGAGAACTCACAAGATCACAGACTGGGTTTTCTCTGAGTGTTCAGGGCAACAAGTGCCTCTGGCCTGATCCCACCTTTGTGTTTTGAAAGCTGTGTTAACACTTTGAGGTCTAGGAGATGTTTGCTTGTATCCAGCAATGAATAGAGTCACCATAGTACACTTACATCTTCTTACAAGGTTTTGTGAAATTTGAAATCCCTAATAAAAGTCAATATTAGCCTGAATTTATTATATGTGCTTTTCATCAGAGAGGGAGGGAGGGAAGCAAAGAGAATGAGAGAAAGGAAAGGGAAAAACAGAATGAGAGAGGAAGAGGTTGGAGCCCATCAAAAGTATGCAATACACTGAGGAACAGTTAGTACTATGGTATGGTTGATCACCAGGAAAAGCTGAGCAGCGGATTCTGCTCATCTTGATCTTGTGTGGTGAATTAGACCCACCTGGTGAAAGATCTGAGCCGCTTGATGAAATCAGATGCCTTCTATCCCACCATCACCCCTGTAATTCATACTAATCAAATTTCTAATTGAAGATTTGAGAATTCAAACCAGCTGATATTTAGACTGCAAATACTATAAAAAGTTCTTACTTCTGGCTTCAAGACAAAAGACTTGTTTTAGTTCTCAGTATGTACTAATTCTATTTCAAATGTGATTTTGAGATACACAGAATAGACATCATTCTTAGAGTGGCTAATGCACAAAACCAGGCTATATTCCAGGACATTTATACAAGTCATGACAAGAAAACAAGAGAGAAGAATGACACTCTAAAGTATTGTTGAAAGGTCCCAATAAAATATCAGAAAAAGAAGTTATATCTTCTTTTCTCATATATAAAGATAGAACTACCTTATCAGTTAGGTCTAAAAGATCTGGGGCTCTACTCTGTACATAATGACATATTTAACTGAGGGCCCAGTGGTTTTCCAACCACTGGTTAGTGGTACCAACCCAAAGTGGAGCTAGAACAGGCTTCACCAAGTGAGTCTTTAGGAACATCCCTTTGTCAACCAGATCTGAAGATTTTAGAATTTTACATAATATAAGGATGATGGTAATAACTTTGCCAAGACCAAATGCCTAGAAATCTTACAAATACATGTTTAAGTAATCAATGTAAAAAGCCCAGAAATAAATGGAATTCTTAATTCTAAAAGATCTTAATTGCAAAATTAAATGTTGAACTCTTGTACAGACTAGGGTCATGTAGGGTAAAATAAGGGAAAAAAAGGGAAGGGCATGTATTTTAAGTCCCCAAATGTTAGGGCAATTATCATATTTAGATATAGAAACACATAAAGAATTGTCAACAGGTTTTCAATAGAGTCATAAACTCTATTGTGGGTTCACTCAATATAAATGTTCAAAAAAGAATAATTTTGTGTATGTTTTTTGTATTTAGAAAATTAGATAACTCTATCCCAGGATTAAAAAGCATATGGAAAATACACCTAAGCAAAGAATCCAGAGAAACATACATTAGCAGCCAAATGCAGCTTGGTCAAATTCAAGGGGAAGAAAGTTGGTATTTATGTATAGGGACAAATATGGCTAAGGTATTAGGACCATATAGCTTTATAGCTGGAATCATGGAGCATAGTCTGAGGTCTGGCATAAGCAGTGAACTTAGTCTCATGGTATTTGTGGTAATGCTGGTCACTTAAACAGCAGCCATAATTGTTCAATGGCTTTTCCAGCAACAACAGGACCGAGAGCCCTTGACCAAACTTTCAGAAGAGAGGGAACACAATTTTTCCTAAAACTGAGCTGAATGTCAGGCAGTAAAGTTCACAGTCCTTTTTGGAATTATTAAAATTCATTTCCAAAAGCCATTTAAAAAAATATTTACAAATTATCCATTAAAAAAAATCAACTTCCATGTTTTTCTACACACATACATTAATTCTAAGACCATGTTTTTGAAAATCTAAGGATTTAAGCTCTTGGTCTCCTTTACACTTCTGGTAAGCAACCAAACCCATTCATATTTAGTGACAGCTATATTTTTAATCAAATTTGCTCTCTTTCTTCCCAAATCATCTCTCATTCCTCTACAAAAACATTGTTCTCTGTGGGTCTCTATCAGCTGTACTCTCACCCCAGTAGAAATTGATCTTTCCTTCTGGTTCCATCATAAACTGTTCACCTTTATTTTATGGGAGAAACCACATTCCTTTACATGCAGTACAAGTCTTTGGCCTGTCTGAGGCTTGGAGCCATACTCTGTCCTTCCCTTGCTCTGTCCTGCCTAGTAGGACCACTATATTACCCTCCCTGTCTTGTCAAATGGCATCCAGGTAGACTCAGCCAGTGGGAAACAGTAAGTGGACTGGAGCATGGGAGAAGGGAAGAAGCTAGAGTATTTCTCCCTCCCTCATCTGCTCAGGGTAGGGTGGTGGTACCTCAAGGAGCAGCTGCATCTTCTCTGTGAGTAACAGAGCAGACAGCTTCTCCTTTCTTCCATGACTTAGCACCCTCCAGATAGCCTTCACCATGGATGCAGCTCTAGCATGATTGCCTCAGGTGTGGGCTTTGTCTATCACCTCCCTCTCTTTCCCTTGTTGTTGTACTTGTTGTTGCTAAATTCCAGATTGCCTCACAATTTTCGGGGTCTTCCAACACTTGCAGGAAACAATTTTCTTCGTTAAATTCCTTCTGAGATACCTAGAGTAGTTTCTGTTTTCATGACTGTATTCTGTCTGATATGCAGGGTTGTAGTCCCCTTCTTGGCTGTGAACTATAGGCCAAGAACTTTTATAATGTCCTTAGTCTGCCCTTCTGCCTCCAGTCTGAATTTCCTCTCATCTATCTTGACGGAGCTTCCTGTATTATCTTTCAATATAAAGGACCCAAATACAAATATAAATATTTGCATTTTATATTTGGTTCCTTTATATTTAATAAAAGAGAAAATATGAATATAAGTTAATTATAGCCATAGAAAAAGTAAATAAATGGATTACGCCTGAAGAAAAGTTGGGGAGGAAACAGATAGTTACAAAATTTGGCTCCATTTTGGCAATCATAAAAATGAGACACTCAGTTACATGACTCTTTCAGAGCGCTAGCAAAGTGTTCTTGGCATTTCCATCTAGTGGAAATTGCTCACCTTATCGGGAGTATGGGGAAGTCAAGCAAATAGGACTTAAAATTTCATGTAAAGAAAGGGTTCAGCAGTTAAAAAGGTATTTGAAAGTCACAGTTCGTGAGGGATAGATGAATTGCCTGTCATTCAAACAATCTTTCATAATTACTAGTTGTCCCTAAGATTTTAATAAATGTGAACAGGAAAAAATTAACTTTGTATATAGACATTATCTAATGCTATTAAGAACAGCTCCATATTCTTTAAAGATCAAATAAACAACAGGTAAGGTTAACATTACTGGATGAAATTTTGGAGCAGTTAACTATGGCAAGACCAGATCATTCTCCCCAAATTAACAAATATAGAAGAAAAAAGTCCCAGACCTGCCCCAGCCCTGACTAAATAATTGATCAAGTCTTCCAAAATTTTGTTCTACAGTGAGTAGCACAGAAAATTATCTAAGTAGGATTTAAAAATTTTTAAGTTTTAAAAATTTCCCAATTCCATGAAAAATAAGGCTGACAGTTTCCTCATTGAAGAGCTAATTGAGCAAGAGATTTTCCTACTGAAATTGATAGGAAGAAATAGGAAAAATATATACTTCTAAATAAGCAAACCACATGATCTGCTAAATGGAGGGTTTTATTTTTTAATATAAATTGGTTAATATATAGATTGTGCCAAATATTATACATTCAGTTTAAGGACAATGGATTTTAAGCCATTCTTCCTAATAATTACATTATAGGAACTCTAACTATGTCGAGCCCACTTCTGGTCTGAAAAAAAAAATGTGTAAGACAATTTTTTTAAATGATAATGGTCAATGCTGATGAGTTACAAAGAATACTCATAAACAGCTGGTAGACACGAAATCAATAAAACCTCCCTGCTGGGTTATTTATCAATAAATATCAAAAACTTTAATATATTTATTACCTTTTGATTGAATTATACCAATTCTTAGATTTATTCTAGGGAAATACTTGTGGAAATGTACAAAATTTTCTACATGGATATTCATCACAGCATTGCTTCTAAAACTAAAAACTGGAAATGCCCCCAAAAGAAAATTATTAAATAAATGATAATATATTCCCAAATAGAACATGATGCAGCTATTTAAAATCATGCAGTAAAAGAATTTAATCATATTGAAAGAAGTTTTTGATAATACTATACAAAGAAATTATTGCTAAGAAGAATTCCAGCAAAAGATGGCAATGGCAGATTGAACACAAACATTTAAGTCCACTCCTTCCTGAAACTCTAAAAATGACAATAAAGAGGTATTTTAAATTAATAAACCCATAGAGACAAAGACAAGAATAGAGGAAACAATAACTACAACATTTCACATGTCTTTCCAGATGGAGATGTGGTCACTGACTTAGCAGATCCCAGAAAGCTGAGACCTAAGTCAACAATGTGGAGAACCAATAAGCAGCTGATTTCCATTTGGTTCAATAACTCATGAAAGACTCAGAAATTGATGGGATTATGTACTTATGAAATTGATCTAAAGGAGGTACTAAACATACAAAGATTGATTGAATGTTGGATTTAGAGGCAATTATTGCAAAGTTTTTTAATGACAAAGCAAAAAAGGAAAGTGATCAGAGGCCAAACCTCAAGCTCTATAGACTCAAGGATTTCTCACAGATTTCATTTTCTTCCTTTTATATTTCTTCCCATAAAAGCTTAAAAACGTGTATTTAAAAAAAGAAGTAGGGACACCTGAGTGGTTCAGTTGGTTAAGCAGCTGCCTTAGGCTCAGGTCATGATCCCAGGGTATTGGGATCAAGTCTCACATCGGGCTCCTTGCTACTCAGGGAGCCTATTTCTCCCACTGCCTGCCGCTCCCCCTGCTTGTGATTGCTCTGTCTCTATCTCCCTCTCTCCCTGAAAAATAAATAAAATCTTTAAAAATAAATAAATAAATAAATAAATTTAAAAAAGAAATAGCAGTTAGAAATCTAGAGATTCTTGCAGATTCCATGCAGCTAGCAACTACTATTCCCCTACCCAGAAGAACACTAGAGACTTATTTCCTGGAGAGTAGAAAGAGAATCTTTGGCACAGATGGGGTGGAGGACTATACTGAAAACAGGGATTAAGTCCAAGTTTCTATAGCAAACAAAAAATCTGATCCTAAAATTCATAAATAATTGCAAGGGACTCCATAAATAGCCAAAACAATTTTGAAAAGAACAAAGTTGGAGGACTCATACTTCCCAATTTTGAAACTTACCCACAAAACAACATTAATCAACAACAGTGTGCTTCTGGCATAAGGTAGACATATAAAGATACAGATATATATTTCTGGACTCTCAATTCTATTGCATTTATAGATACAAAATAGAATCGAAAGTCTAGAAACAAACCCATACAACTTTAGATAACTGATTTCAATGAGTGCCAAGACCAATCCAATGGAGAAAGGACAGTCTTTTGAACTAATAGTGCTGGTAAAACTGGATATCTACAGGCAAAACACTTAGAACTCACTAATAACAATAATAAAATAACCTGAGACACCAGGGTGGCTCAGTTGGTTAAGCGTCTGACTCTAGATTTTGGCTCAGGTCATGATCTCAGGGTCATGGGATAGAACCCAGTGTCAAGTTCCTTGCTCAGTGGGGAGTCTGCTGGGGATTCTCTCTCTCCATCTCCTGCTGCCCCTCCCCCCTACTCTCTCTCTCTAAAATAAATAAATATATCTTTTAAAAAAAGACAAATAACCCAATTTAAAAAATGAGTAAAGAATCTGAGTAGACATTTCTCCAAAGATAAATGATATATTCAGTATCTTTACTATGGTGATGGATACACAAATACACCCATGTGATAAAATTTTAAAGAGCTAAATACACACATATACACACAAATGAAATATAAACAAGACTAGGAAATTTTGAATTATATCATTGGGTTGTATCAATGTCAATATTCTGGTTGTGATATTTTATTATTATTTTGCAAAATATTAGCATTTGAACCTGACTAAAGGTTATAATCTCTGTATTATTTCTTACAACTATGTCTGAATCTATAATTATCTCAATACAATTACTACTAAAAATAAATATAAATAAATAAACCTTCTCCTAGGCATATCAATGTGAAATTTCTGAATTCCAGAGACAAATGAAAAAGTTCCTACAAGTTTCTAGGGAGCTGGCTATGAAATATTAAAATATACCTAAATTGAAAGGATAGAAAGATGAAAAGTATATATATTTGGTAGAGGTTAGGATGTGGTGGAAGATAACTAAATCTACAGATGGGGATGGGGGATGAAATGACTTTGAAAATCTTTTTTAACAGTTTGCTGACTACCTTATAGCAAAGTACCTAAAAGAGTTATAGACTTTACAGATGCGTTATGTCTTATTTCTGTAATTTGCTAGCCTTGCCAGTGTTAACAGGATTTAATGGTATGTAATGAAGGCAGAGATGCTGTTGATTATTTAAAAGCCATGTAACATCACCTATTCCTTACTAATAAGTCCCCATTTTGTTAAGTAAGGGAGAACACTCAAAGTTGTTGAGTACAGCCCCTGAATTAATGTGGGAGAGGAGGGACTTTACAACCTGGTTCTAGCCAATGTGATATAAAACAGGTGTAGACAGAGTGAGTGAAAAGAGCTTTTAGGAAGATGTTCCCTTCTTGGATAAGAGGTAAGTGGGGAAGAAGCTTCACCTCTTGCCAATCCCTGGTTCCTGCATTGACCATAGGTTTGTGAGAATATGACATTAAGAGCAACCATAAGAAGGCCAGAGACTCACAGGGAGGCCAAGCCAGAGACCTAACAATTTTGAGCCCAACCATTGCTAGCAATTGGATTTCTTATTACATAATAAGTATCCCTGTTGTTTTAGCCTAGTTTTAGTCAAGCATTCTATTTATTTGACTGAAAAGCACTGCAAGTCTAAAGAGAGAACATTTGCCTCAGAGGTAACCAGATTTATTTATTAATAATATGACTATTCATGCTTTTATGTAAATTAACTACTCAAAGTACAAGTTCTGGATGATAAAAAATTCTTAGCCAATACCTTTGAAAGTAGGATTTTCACCAAATAATAATATTGAATTGCCACTTCTAAAATTCAAATATATAAACAGACATAAATGATTTAAATCTAATGACATTCTGTGTCATCTTATATTAAGACTAATCTAGTCATAGTTGGTTAAAGATATCTGTGATATTTGTTCACATTTTTCAATAAAAGTTGACCAAGCACCTGTTCTGTCAGGCAACATTGTAGAGATTGGAGACATCAAGGTACGTTAGACTTGCCCTCTGCCCATAAGGTACATGTAGCTACTCTCCAAATGAAGAATATTTAGGTAACTTCAATCAAATCTTGAACCAACCCTTGGTCATGATTACAAAATTGTCCCTCTGTATAGGAAGAGCAGCCACAGATGCCCCCAGGAATGAAGGAGAAGATATGTCTCAGTAACAGATCTCTGTGGTTTTTTTTTTTAAGATTTTATTTATTTATTTGAGAGAGAGAGAATGAGAGACAGAGAGCATGAGAGGGAAGAGGGTCAGAGGGAGAAGCAGACTCCCCGCTGAGCAGGGAGCCCAATGTGGGACTCGATCCCGGGACTCCAGGACCATGACCTGAGCTGAAGGTGTGGTTTTTTGATATCCTTGCATATTTCACTGGGAGGAGGTTTTCAAGTTACTTCAGGAAGATATATTTCTGATTTTCAAAAGAAAATGTCTTTCTCTTCTTAGAGACAAACAACAGTATCATAAAATGCTGAGAACACATTACTTCTTATTCATTATGTAAGTACTAAAACAAAGTTTTTTGATTATCTAGGTTAAACTAAAATGAGCCATTCCTCAAATACAAATGAGAAATAATAAATGACCAATAACCAAGGTCTCAGTCAATGAACGCTTTTCAAATAAAAAGTTGACATATGATGGATCTTAACATCAGCATATTAATGACCACTATATTACCAATGATATAATTAATCTTGTTATATTAATAACAATTAATAATGTTGAGGAAATCTATCATGAGATATTTTTAAATTTTATTCTTTTCTGGATTAATTTCCTCTTTTAAAAATTTAGTATTTAAATCAAATCCTCATGAATCAAACTCTGCACCACTGTCATATCAGCAAATTTAACTTAAACAGAAAATTATATTAATTGCTTTGGAGCAGATCAAGCATTACATTCTGCCATTTATATATTCTCCTTTGACTTCTTTGACAGTGATTACCTCCATGAGTCCTTTCTGTATATAATAATAGGGCTTCCTCAGTTGAGTTCGCAACGTCTCCTGGTTCAGTCTGACTGACAGATGAACATTTGGCATGTGCTTAGGAGGAAACAGACACTTTAATTAGCACAGTTACTCACAAGTGCCTTGGACACTGTGCCCCAAAGTGATGACTATAATAAATGTTGACAGGAGAACCCTGGTCTTTGATTACAGAGACTTATGAAATGGGGAAATCATTTAAAAGCCTTCAACCCAAGAGTCTTGAATCACAGATTTTCAAGCTTTCATTTCCTACTCTGGGCCTAAGAACTATTAAACTGGCAGTACAGCAAAGGTAATTTAGTGTAGAAAGAATGAAAGGATGGTCTTTTCAGGAAACGATGCTGGAACCCATTGAAAATTCAGTGAAGGAAAAAAAACACTTTAATCCATTCCTCCCACCATATAAAAAATTATTAACTCAGAAATAGACAATAGACCAAAATGCAATACCTAGAATAATAAAATTTTCAGGAGAAAATATTATAACTTCTGGAAAACTTTCTTAGATACACTATGAAGAGCATGATCCACAAGAATGAAATTGGTAAATTGGACTTAATCAAAATTAAAATCTTCTGTGTTTTAAAAATCAATGTAAGAAAACGAAAATATAAAGAACTTCTACAACTCAAAAATAGCATTGACTGAAAACCTAATTTAAATATAGGCAACAGATTTCAACAGACATCTCAATAAAAGAGAGATATGTGGATGGCAGATAGGTGCATCAAAAAATGTTCAACATCATTTGTCATTATGGAAATGCTAATTAGAACCACAATGAGATACAACTATGCATAGACTAGAGTGGGTAAAATTGGAAAGATTAACTATGAGAAGTTTTGGCAAGAATGTGGAAAAATTGGCAGTCTCATACACTGTTAGTGAGAATGTACAATAGTATAACCACTTTAGAAAACAATTTTAGAGTTTCTTAAAATGTAAATATATACCCACTATATAATCCACTACTAGGCATGTACCTAAGAGAAAGGAAAGTGCACTTGTACACATATATCCATGGCAGATTTAGAATAGCCAAAAATTAGAAGCAACCCAAAGGTCCTTCCACAGATGAGTGGATAGATAAATTGTGGTATAGCTACACATTGGAATATAATTCAGCAATTTAAAAAAATCAACTATTGCTATTCACTAAACCTGAATCTCAAAATGGTTATACTGAGTGATAAAGACAGAAAAAAAAAAATATATATATATATATATACTGTATGATTTGGCTTATATAAAATTGTGGGAAATTCAAACTAACAGAGTGACAGAAATCAGATCAGTGTTTGCCTGGAGATGGACATTAAAGTGGTGTGGGAGGGTTGAGAGAGATTATAGTGTAGAATAAGGAAACTTCTGGGGCTAATGGATATATTCACTATTTTGATTAAGGTGATTTTTCCACTGGTATATACATATGTTAAAATTTATCAGATTGTATGTTTTAATAGATACAATTTATTGTATGATAATAACACCTCAATAAAGTTACTAAAAACAACAACAACAAAACTTCAACCCTTGCTAATAGTGTGACTGAGAGTGAGTACTTGATCTTTCTGGAATTTACTTATTTATAAATAGACAATAATGATAAAGCCCTATATATTCCTCAAAGTTACTGTAGAGATCAAATGAGATGACTGTAAAAAGTTTTGCAAATTGTATATACTTACTGGTACAAAATGAAGTATTACTGTTGACATGGTTACTATTAGTTTCCAAAAAACTCACATGATCAACTAACAAGCCAGTGATTTGTGATAGGGAAAAGGCATACAGCAAAATGTGAAAGGCATGAGAAGCTGAGAATTAAGGCTAATACACTTGAATTCAGAAGAGAGCCTGTGACCATAACCTTGACTCATGTATTGATTTTCTGTCCTCAACTGCCCACATTAGTCCTTGATACTTTAGCTCATTCAGATTCAAATCTATGTTGCTTTCTTTTACCTTCTTCCTTTTGTCTTTCCCAGTTACACTGTGTAGAAGGAGTGGCCAAGATAGTCAGAACTTGGAAGCAGTGAATCCCAGATAGAGCCAAAGTCCTCCCTGCCCCTCTGACCCAAGCCCCAGCATACTTCTTCCCCATTTCCCTAGCTGATACAGTTTCAGAACTTCAGTAAACTCTCTTGGAGCACCCATCTTTATGGGCTGTTTGGGCTTCTGAACCCCTAAAAGTGGAGGTGGTATTTCTATTTATACCACATCTCCCCATACATGAAGGTCCTATCACTGGTTTCCACTAAATCCATACATACATGATCATGAGTTTAGTAGATCTTACTGGAGAACTGGAGGTCAACAGACTGATAACATTACAGACCATAAAGCCCATGTGTTTTCTACTTCATGATCCCTCCTCGTTAAACAGTTCTAGGAACTCCAAAAACTTCTCCTTTTGTTAGGCAGAGCAATTTAGCTCTGTGGGCCTGCCTTCTAGCATAGGCACTGATCAAGGAATTTTTCTAATAAACACAATTCCCTCTTAAGAGAAATCTGGTACCAGCTTAAATTTCAACTGCTATTGTCAGATGTAAAGGTAATTCACAGTCAGAAAATCATGCTTCAATAGAACATATTCAAGAGCAGTCTTAGGCCAAATAAAAGGATTTGAAACTCTTTGCCCATGTGTTTACCAAGTACAGACCCTTTCTCCAGATTTATTTCCCCTTCCTTGTACTTGTGCATTTCTTAGTTTTCATTACTTTCCTTAGAAAGTGTTTAACTGAGATTTATAAGTTTCAGGTAAGGAAGGCTGACAAAGATCTCAGGTGTGATAGGTCCCATGTGTATTGTGTGTGTATGTGTGTGTGTGTGCATGTGTGTGTGTGTGTGTGTGTTTTGTTTTGTTTTTTTTTAAGAAAAATCGTTCTCTAGCCAAAGAATCAAGTTCTGGTAGAACTGGCTGCAATGTTTGGTATTGTGGGGAAAAGGTATCCATAGGATCTAAGTATATGAACATACAAGCAGTTTTCCTCCTTGTAGATGTAAAAAAACACATTGAATCACAAGTAGCTCTTCATTAGATTCATGTATAAGCCAGATTCATTCAGTGATCACATAAAAATCCTCAGAAAAAGGACTATGGCTGTGCATACTTTCTGTATTTAAATAATTGAGATAATATATCCATGACTAAAAAAACAAACATTCTAAACCAAAAGGCCACATCTCCCCCTAGGTGCTAGCAGCCAAAGGTAGCTCAGCTGAATTCAAGGTGAATGAAATTAGTATTTATATATAAGGATAAATGCAGTTTCATATTTAAGACCATATAATCATTTTGGAGTTGGAATCGTGGTCTATAGTCTGAGGTCTGGCATTGCCAGTGAGTTTGATCTCACGTTATTTAAAATGCACCTGTGATTACTCAATGTGAATGAACTATATGAGGATTATAGAAACTCCATTCTTCAATGAAAGAAATAAAGGTTTCAGATTTAGTGGTAGAATTTCTCTTGAAGGTGAAATCAAGCTCAATACCAGGCCACAGAAACAAAACTTAGAAGTCACTTCCTAAGGCTGTACCTTAAGTCTCAAAAAGGACTACTATTCTTTCAACCTCTGGGCTCTATAAAACTGCATCAAGGTCCAAATGACAAAGCACAGAAGTTTGATAAAGAATGACTCCCATGTTGTAGATTTAAGACCACTCTAGCCCCTAAGCTTCTGTGGTGAGAACACATGGCTTCTGTGTGATTCCCCTTTTATGAACTTGTGGAAATCATTAGCATAGTGATCCCCAGTTAAGTTCCTGCTTAGGCAGGAGAGGATAAACCCCTTTGACAGGGACATAAATGCAAACATGAATTGAATTTGTAGACTCAGATAGGTAAGGTTAGGCTATTCCAATCTCTATTTTGGTATTCTCCCTTGCCTTTTAAAATTCCACATAGGTGTACAGATGACTCTCACATACGTATCTTTATTGTTTCATCCTGTCTTCTGAACATCAGAGCTCCTGAATGTTTGTGCATACTTCCCAGTGGCCCATCAAACACAAGAAATGATATTTCCTCCTTTTCCCAACATTTTTATTTCTTTTAATGGCACTATTCTTCTAGCCAATTTTAAACCTTGAGCCCATTATTACTCTCTCTCTCCCTACCCAAATTCTCTTGAATCAGGAAGGGTGATTTTGGCTGTTAAACAGAAACTGTGTCTCAAATTACTTAAACCGTAAGCAAATTATGATCTTGCATAACTGTAGTTCCAGGAGCAGTGTGGAGAGGGAAAAAGGTTGGAAGGGAATCTAATCAGTAGTCCAGTGAGATCAATTAAGGACTCATATTCTTTTATCCTCTGTGCTCTGCTGTTTCATCCCAAGTCTACTTTTCTTTATGGTCTTCATGTGAAAGTTAAGACAATGTTCCTTGTTGCAGCAGAAGGGAGAAACCATAGTCCCATTGGAATATAAATCCTTCCCTCCCATCTGACTGGGTCAATTCCACTCCCAAACCTGCCTATGGAGTCTAAAGAGTAGCTACACGAAGGCTATGCATTATTTGTTAGCAAAAATCCATTCCAGGAGGGGAAGGCAGGTAGTCCCTCAAGTCATGCGAAGGATGCCTGGATACCTAAACACAGTCATATTTCTACCAGGAAGATGAGAATCAGTGCCAAATCAAACAGCTAATCAACAGGATGACAGATACCATAGATTACTCACATCCTGTCTCTAAAGTACAAATCTGATGTCATTGTAGTTCTTTGCTGTCTTGCAAATAACAGCTAAATGCTTTTACACTGAATTTATATTTCCCTATAATCTGGTCCCAATGAACACAGCCTTATAGCATGAACATTCCTTACACTCCAACCAGACCATGTCACTCACCATGCTTCTCTGTGTTCTGCTCCATCTCTTGTTGTTGATTTGTGGGCATTAATATTTCCAGCTGGAATCCCCACCTACCCCTGTTTGAATCGGGTAAGCTATTGTTTCTACTTCTACTTCTAGGACGGTTGTTCTCAAAAGTAGATATTATCATCATCTGGGAAGATTTTTAAAATTACCTATGTGTGGGATCCATTCCCAGAGCTGATTTCATTGGTCTGGGGGAGGGCACAGACACTGTTTTGTTGTTGTTATTGGTTTTTAAGCCCCTCCAGGTGATTCGAATGTTCAGACAGGACTGAGGAATACTGCTCCAGAAAAAAGGAATCACTCTCCCATACCCACAGCTGGGGGGTAAATTTCTCCTGCTCTTAAGTCTGTAACACTTTTCATTTCTCTCCTACTGACTTCTGTAGTTACATGTGCCTGACTCAGCAACTCTCACAGACTGTAAACTCTTTGGGACAAGGTCCATGCCGTAATACCTACCACAGTGCCTAACATATAATAGGTATAATAATTCATAAAAACATAAGTACATAAAGAGATAGAAATATTTAGAATAAAATAATACATTTTAAAAATATAATAAAGATGTACACTGTGCAGCAAGCAATGGTTTTGTCAGACTGTCAGATATTCTAGATAGATGATCACCATCTCTGAGACCTCGCCAAAAAAGGATAATGAAAAGAGGAAGCTTTGCTGTGATATATACAAATTTAGCCTTGCTAAAGTGTTGTCAGATTTTCTAAAATCTGCGTGTTCAAAAGACTTTTAACACTTCATAAGAACCAGTTCTTATCAGTATACATATATCAATCTAGACTTAATGTTGGGAAAAAAACATGAAAGATTTTTTTTTTAAGGTTGTTTAAAATTTATTTGACAGAGAAACACAGCGAGAGAGGGAACACAAGCAGGGGGAGTGGGAGAGGGAGAAGCAGATTTCCCGCTGAGCAGGGAGCCCCATTCAGGGCTCAATGCAGGGCTAGATCCCAGGGCCCTGAGATCATGACCCGAGCCGAAGGCAGACGCTTAACTTAACGACTGAGCCTCCCAGGTGCCCCAATGAAAAGATTCTTAAAGAAACACAAAGTATTGAATGTTTGTTTACTCAGTGCTCAGTTCTGTGCTAAGCCCTTTCCAAACATTATCTTGTTATCAAACGTTATCTCAGAACAATCCTATGAGGGAAATGCTCCCATTGCTCAGTTTACAAATGAAGAAACTGAAGAGTTAAGAAACTTGCCTAAGGTTACAAAGCCAGCAAAAGATGTAATTGTCACGGTACAGTGACAGAACCTATACAAATGGTTGACAGATGGGGCCTTCAGGAATCTTCCATCAAAAGAGTAATCCTCAGAAAAGAGCTGACAGATAGGAACTATCCATCACTCTTAATATTGATAATTCTATTCAGGATTAGTTTGCACACTGGTAAGGTCCTCAAGATCCCAAATGGGGGAAAGCTTACTGAACTTTCATTTAACATATATTGGAAATAAAAATGACTCAGGTTCAGGGGATAGATCTATGCCACCAAAGAACAAAAATCTCTTTACATAAAAACCTTGTTATGAGATTCATGAACTCCATTCTCTTTGGTAACCACCAGCATATTTAGATAATTGATCATGTGTGCTGCCCTTGGGTTCCTACTGACTGTCAATTAAGTTTGTTCTTAATGTTGCTGCATGGAAATGGCTACAAGCAAAGACAGATGACACAGCTACTTCCGGGTGATAGGATTTGAAATACATCATGACAAATGCTTCTGGCAACTCACAGCAGAATATTCAGATGTACATTCCACTTTACATCAACAGTTTAATATGCATCTTTGACAGTCCTAATTGTCTACTAGGGAGGTCCTTTTTAGAAATTAGGTTGAATAAAATGCTGTTTTAAAATGCTGTTTTTTAAATTGAAATACTCATAATTAGGAATGGCAACAATTATTTGAGCACTTCATTGAAGTCTTGTGGAAGGTTTTTTTTGCTTGTTTTTTTTAGGAATAGTCAACTTATTTGAAGGAAGCAGAGTGATGGTGAAAGCCATGTTATATGTATTTGGATTTAAGGATACTGAAAGTAGTGGCCACTTCATTATTTTATTGAGTTGTTGCCTTCTTAATAGGATGTATCAGTCATGACTTTTCCTATTTCAAGTGACCAAATCCCTATGTGAACAAGCTAAAGTGGACAATGGGAAATTTATTGGCTCATGAACCCGTCAGCTGAAAAGGCAGAAGGGGTCATGACTTCTGGGCCTGAAACCAAGGACTGAGACCTCTTTGGTTTGATGTTCTACCTTGAACCTTCCCGTCAGCTTCCTTCCCTCTAATCTTTTCTCCATGTGGCAAAAGACATAGACCTAGGTTTATCTGACTCTTACCCCTAGAGTTTATGACTAGAGAAGAAAAAAGCCTCTCTTTCCACAAGATGACCTTGAAAAGTCCCCACACTGGAATCAGATTGCCCCAGTTTGGATCAACTGCCCATCGCCTGGATCATTCACATGGTCTAATGCTGAAAAATTTGGGATAGACTCTTCTCTGTTCAACCCCAGCCAGGTCAACACCCACCGCAAGAGCTGGGGCATTCACTTCTGATGTCAGAAGAGAGAGAGGTACGGAGAGATGAAAATAAGAGATTCTATGGAACAAACATGATTTGGCCAGTGTAAAAAAAATTATCTTACCATTTTGCCATATTGTTTATAATAGTGAACAATCATTAATGTAGTAATACTTTTTTTTTCTTTTTTGAAAAGAAAAGAACTTGTTGAATCATCCACACATTCAGTCTTGCCCACCTTTCAGAAGGAACTACTTTTAGGTGAGCTAAATATAGGATCTTCAGTTTTTGTAGATAATTTATACCCAAGATTACCATTGGCCTAATTAGAATTATTTGCCAAACAACAGGGGAAAACTACAATCTTAACAACATTCTAATGGTTACTTTTCCATCCATGGGATGCCACATTAAAATTTTAGGGATATTCTTCCTACATACTGCAGCCAGTTTGCATGTGTTAAACTACTGCTCAGGCAAGTACACGTGTTTGGGATAATTATGCAGTTTTCCCTATTTATTTATGAAGTGTCACATTAAAGTTTAAACCAAGATTTATCATTGAATATAGATATCCCATGCATAGCAAACAGCAGTTGCCTCTTCAGTTTGATTGTTGAGTATTAAATAAATTCAGATTTCAAAAGCATTTGCTTCATATTTAAAGACAACCCCAACCAAATTAAACATCACAGAGCTTGAAATAAATGTAACTCATTTTAATAGCTTTAGGATTGAAATTTCATTGAATAGTTAGTTAAAAGAAAAATCATACAAGCAATTCTTGATAAAATGTGGGGTCTACTTTCACTATATTTCTACATTCTAGCATTTTGAATGCTGATTCTTCTAATGTGAACTTTCTGTATAGCTGGATTCTGCAATAACTCTAGAGTCCACTGACATATGTGTTTGTGAAATTATGTGAAAATGAAAAGGACAAAACAAATTCAAACTTGAGATTCTTAAGATGTCAAAATATTCAATTTCATCTTTCACTAAAACTGCCAAATCACCTGTTTTTCTTGTGCAAAACAATGTAGTATGTGCAAAAGTCAGCTTGGTTCATTAGAAAATCAAGCTGGAAAGAAAGAGTGGGTATCTGGGAGGGGCTCCGGGGAAGGGAAGTGAGTCCTAACGCTCCTACCCTGCTAGAGGGTTGTCTTGAAAGTGCAGGTAATCACGCAGACTTGTGATGCAAGGGAATACAGCGTATTGTACTCAGGTTTGGCCCAGGAAGATACTATGGAAGTGTGAATGTGAATTTACAGCTGCAACCTACGTCCCAAGCTCCAGACTCATTTATTCAACTGCTTACTTCTTTCCCCAAGTATATACTGAATATCCACAACATGCCAGGGAATGCGGTGGTAAGGAAAACAGACACGTGATGCTGAGAGTTTAGCAGAGGCGACATAGATAAGCAGTCACATAGATGGAAATGTTCTGAAGGAAAACAAAACAAAACGGGCTAGTAGAGGGGCACTGAACAAAAGCACCTGGGTGGCTCAGTCGTTAAGCGTCTGCCTTCAGCTCAGGTCATGATCCCGGAGTCCTGGGATCGAGCCCCACATCGGGCTCTCTGCTCAGTGGGAAGCCTGCTTCTTCCTCTCCCACTCCCCTGCTTGTGTTCCCTCTCTCGCTGTCTGTCTCTCTGTCAGATAATAAAATCTTAAAAAAACAAAAAACAAAAGCACCTGTGGTCAGGGTGGTCCTACAGGGAAATCGTCCCTGAGGAAGTGATTCAAGCTGAAAAGCAAAGGAAGAGAAAGGATTCCCGTGGCAGATGTGCAAAGAACAAGAAAAGATCGTATTTAAATTTTTGAGTTTTAAATAAAAACCAACAAACTCAGGCAGGCAACATTAATTTAATAATGTATTTTATTTAACATAACATATCCAAAATAACATCATTTCAATCTGTAATCAGTGTTAAGTATTATTAATGACATATTTTATGTTCTTTTTTTGTACTAAGTTGTTACAGTATCTTTTATACTAACAGTACATCTCAATTCAGATGAGCCACATTCCAAGTATTCAAGCTCATGTGGCTAGCGGTTACTGTATTGGACAGCATGGCTCTAGGCAATAGATACAGAATTATAACCCATGCTAAATGCTCAGGAGAGCCACAGAGTAAGTACTTGGGTGCAGGAAGCTAACATAAATCCAAGAGACAGAGAAAGCCTCTTTGAAAAAGTTCCATTTAAGCTGAAACTTAAAGCCCGGCTGGGCATGAAGCTGGCAGAGTAGGCACAGAACTTCCCCTGAGCAGGGAGCAACATATGCAGAAATCCCGAGATAGGAAAGAGCTCAGTGCATTAGAGAAACCAAGAGAGGGCTGGCCAAGCAGGGATGCACCAGATGGGGGAAAATCGTGGGGGCCTCCAGGGTCACCTAAGAGGTTTAGAACATAATACCACATGCAGTTAGAAGCCGGAGAAGGGATTTTAGCAAGTTAGCATTACTAACCTCCCTGCTCCAACCAATCTACCCCGGCCTCACCAGCTCCCCAATTGGAATTGGGTGTCTCTTCTGTGGCCTCCCACAGCGCAGGGCAGAGTCTTCTCTAATGGTACTTATCAGAGTATGGGCCACTGGCTCAGTGATGGCTTAATGTCTGTCTTCATCACTCATCTGTAACTTGCTTGAGACAGAAATGACACCTTTTATCTCTACTTCTCTAGCAGCTAGCACAATAAGAGGCACAAAGTAGGTGCTTTTTATTTTAAAGACAGAAAAGAAGACTCTCTATATGACATCCAGAACAGATAAATCTGAGCAGTTCCTGTATACGACCAGCTAATTCATCTCCAAAACTAAAGTAAGGTGAGAAGGTATTAAAATAGAGATACTTGATGCTTGAACTGCCTTTTAAATATTTAGCCATATGGGTCATATAGTCAGACTCCTACATGTTTCATGTATTCAGGCTCAACAGGACTCAGTTTTGAAGATATCATTTTCTCTACATATGAGGTAACACTGATGAAAATCATAAAATATGGTTGACACAGTTCAAAAGACCTAGAGTTGGCCTACTATTTTGAAACATGATCTTCCACCAGCAAAATTAATTCTCCAGAATATAATATACAATAAAGCATCATAGGGTATATAATGAATAAATGGTGTCATTACTGGGTTAATTACCAAGGGCATAGTAGGATTTATAATTAGAGCTTCATTTCATTAAGAAACTTCAGAGGCTAGAGAAACTAAAAGTTGGATCATTTTATTTTTAGATTTAATGAATTTTTTGAAACTATGACAACTGCAGATCATAACTTGCTGGATTGTAATATTTAAACTGCATTTTCCTGACTGTACATAATTATTTGTTTACTTCTTTTATGTGTCTAATTTTTCATTACTGTGCCAGTCTCACTTTTTAAATTTAATATCTAATTTCAAAGCAGAAAATCAACTCTAGTTTCTATATTAATTATCAGAATTACCCAAGTCCTTTTCAAGCATTGACAGGGCCTGCAATATACTAACCCTTTGGATGAGCTCCCATCAACTTTGATTGTAATGAAAGGCTGTGGTTTTCCCTGGGTAGCTAATTAGTTTTATTCATATAGCCACCTTTTGTCCATGAAACCCAAAAAAGAAAAAAAAAATAAGTTTGAACCCATGTAAGGGCAGGATGATCACTTCCTGTAAATACATTATTTCCTGGGTTCTGTTAATGGAATATTAGATGAAGGGTTAGAAGTATATCCCTCTGAAAGTTTATTTCCTCCATCCCTTTAAAAGTATTTTGAATCTAAATTCTGAACACAACTAGATTAGTTGAATTACACTCCATTCTTATTTGTCAGTTTCTATTTTCATTTTTTAAGATTATCATTACTAAATAAAACTAATATGTATAACCTAAGAACAAAGGTAGTCAGTCAGCAGTGCATTCAGCATCTTCTCATGTATTACTGAGCATGAAATACCATTGATTTTTCCACTGACAACCCTCTTCGCTCAGCACCTATTTATCTTACATCCAAAAATATTACACACACACACACACACACACACACACACACACACACACTGATATACCAGTATTTCTGTTGACACAGCAGCCTAATGGATGAGAAAGATAAATACAAGTGTATGGAAATCATATGCCTTTACAAGTGTGTTTTAATGAAAGAAACCTAACCATTTCTGGCTATTGTTTTGTCAGTGCTTTTCATAGAAGGGAACCTAAACATCAACACTACCCCAAGAAGCCATAACATGGCTAAGAATTATCTTAAAGAACTAGCAGGAAGCTTGAAATATAAACTGACACAACCTTCTTGACTCATATTTAAACCATAGCACATAAGAAATTATTCTGTGATAGAAACTGCAAAGAAAGAGGATACAGCCTTCACTAACAACTTATTCCGATTTGCAATGCACAAATGCTCAAGAAATTCTTCTCTGTAACTTCTATCACAACTCAAGTTCCACCCATGACCTAGTAGAATAAAAACAACCAGCCATTATCCTCTAGGAAATAGCCCTCTATGCATTGAAGACAAACTTAAATTCAATCCAGACCTCTCTTCGGCACCCAGAATGCTAACAGATTCCATGGATTTTACTGACCAATGATTTTTTCCCTTTAAATAGTAAATGTTCCCCTTTAATTTTCAAGGGGGAGACAGTGTCTCATTATCTTCTGGGCAGTATCAAAAATATTGAAAGGGTTACTTATAAGGCACTTATCTGTCAAACATTCGGCATCGAACCCTTCATCTAATATTCCATTAACATAAAACACCCAGTTCTTGGGCGCTCCTTGAGGTTTGAGTCCTGGTAGCTTCATTTTCACCTCATAGACAAGTCTGGATATCCTGTGCCTCTCGCTCATGTGGGCATGTGGAAATGGGGTGAAGACAAGAGAGTCTCCTCATCCTGACTTCCCCAACTTTCCTTTCATGGAGGAGGGGCTGGAAGTCTAGAATTTAGACACATTTTTAGGTCAGCAAACATGGATTCTACATAATTATATTTTTCCCAATCAGAAGAGAATGTGTCCACTTTTTTTTCCTATAGGAGAGAACAACCATCAGCTTCAAACAGTTATTCCAGTCACCAATTTCTGGCTGCCATAACTATTACCAATATATAAACTCATCACATTTCGCTAACAGCTGAAGATGGCTTTAGCCATCTCCGTTGTTTAAACTTTCCTCTGTAAACCTTTCAATTGCTTTCTGAAAAAGCTCATCTCTTTTCCCACTTGCTACTTTATTTTGAACAATACTGAAATGTAAATCAAACCCAGAGTTGACTATTGTTTGCCTATTCAACTGCCACTTACTGTCTACCCCAAAACAATTGACTTCCTTCTTTGCTAACAAAACTTGCACAACTGTTTAGATACCTGGAGGCCTAAGTAGACTGTAGGCCTGCCCGCAGACACAGAGGATGAATGCTGATTACAGCCACATCATAGTTATTCTAGTCGCCTTTCTGATGACTGGTCTGGGCATGGGCACAGGACACATAACCAATGAAACATAAGGGGAAGTCTTCTGTGGGGATTTCTGGGATAGGTTTTCCTTCCTGGTATATTGAGAGAAAAAAAAGAGAGAGAGAGTGATAGGTTCATAAACTGAGCCTGCTCTTCTACATCTTGGTGGAATTAAAGGCTGGTGTCATCTCAAAGGGAGATGTGCCAAATTTAACATGCTAGTAATCAGAGGAAAAATGGAAAGAAAAAACAAGTCCCAGGGCACCTGGGTGGCTCAGTTGTTGGGCGTCTGCCTTCGGCTCAGGTCATGATCCCAGGGTCCTGGGATTGAGTCCCACATCGGGCTGCCTGCTTCTCCCTCTCCCACTCCCGCTGCTTGTGTTCCTGTTCTCGCTATCTCTGTCTCTGTCAAATAAATAAATAAAATCTTAAGAAAAAGAGAAAAACAAGTCCTGGATGACGTTGTTGCATTGCAGAATTAACTGACCTCCAGATTAAATGCCTCCAGATTTCTTATTACAGTAGGATAATAAATGGTCAGTTATTTAAAAATTTTAGTTAGGTTTTCTATTACTTGCAGCCTAAAGTGCCCTCATTTATAAGAAAGCTTTGCTTAAAAGAAAAAAAAAAGCTAAATTCAAACTGAACAGAATAGTGATAATCACGAGGCACTGTTTTCTAGAGCATTTGCAGGGTCGCAGGTTTCCAGCTATCTGCTCCCTTTCTCTCTTCACAAGAGCCCTCCAAGATGGGTATTTAACATATGAGAAAACTGGAGGGCAGAGACTGAGTGACAAATCAATCCAACTTGGAAGTGAAATAGCTGGGAACCCAAAGCTGCATGACTGAGCTGGCCTTCTCTCAACACGTCATTTTGCTTCCAAATAAACTAAAGATTTTATTGGTGGATATAAAAAAAAGCCAAAATGATAATGCAGATATGTATTTCCACAGGCTAATATTTCAACAAAGATCAAAAAAGTGTTTGCTAGAGGCGTCCTGTGCATCTGAATGTTATTCAGTCTCTCCTAGCGGTCTGTATCCAGTACATTCCTGTTCTCCAGAAGTTTGCAGTAAAAGAGGAACTTCACATATGTCAGCCCTGTAACATCCCACCTATATGCCCACAGTGTTTGTGAGGGCCTGCCACTCACAAACACTCTCTTCCCAAACTGCAAGCTCCCACTGGCCTGCAGCTTCTAAGGGGCAATGACGACTGTTGGTGGGAACTTTTGAATCTCACATGGAAGCCGCTGAGCCAGGCCAAGTATTTTTGAGAATATTTTCTTGGCTCTCAACAGTCACAGGAGGCCTGTTTCAATGTTTTAAAAAATGCTAAGACTCACAAGGCAAAGGATCTGTTTATTGGAACTAGAAAAATAAAACACCAATGAAAGGCAATGTTTAAGAGCAATTAAAATTTTATCTGACAAGGTTTTAATGATAACAAAAACTGAAATGACTCTCAGCTGCCATCTACTAATTAGGACTATACTCTCAGAACATAGGTACATACTCCTCCTCTTAGGATGTTACAATAATTTTTTGGTACACTTGCAAAAATTGTGTGGAGAAATAATACCAGGAAGAAGGTTAAATTTTATTCATCTGTTCAACTGCAAATTAATACAATATAAGATAGATGTTTCTACCCCCAGTATGTATTCTTGAAAATTCTTTATGCACATAGGTTATTAGCTCCTGGACAGAAGGACCTCTGAGATGCTGAGCACTGGGTTTTATATAAAGCATCTCCTTGCGAACTCACAATAATCCTATGAAATAATATTGGTATTGTTGATCTTCACTACAGATCTAGCATTTGAACTGTTGGTAAGATTTGTGACTTGACTGTTATGGGCTGGATATTTGTGTCTCTGACCCCTGCCAATTCATATGTTGTAGCCCTAACTCCCAATGTGATGGTGTTCCGAGATAGGACATTTGGGAGTTAATTAGATTTAGATTAGATCATGAGTGTGGGGCTCTCATAATGGAATTAGTGCCCTATAAGAAGGGGAAGATAGATCTCAATCTCTCTAATCACACATATACACAGTGAGAAGGAAGCTGTCTACAAGCCAGGAAGTGGGCCCTGACCAGGAAAAATTTTGCCAGCACCTTGATCTTTGACTTAGCCTCCACAATTGTGAGAAATAAACGTGTGTTGTTAAGCCACCCAGCCTGTGGTAGTTTCTTAGAGCGGCTGAAGCTGATGAAGACAGTGCCTAATTTTTCACAGAAATCTAATTGACAGCCAGGTTCTTTGATGGCAAATACACACTTTTCAGAATGCCACACTGCTTTATCTTCCACATATAGTGTTGATTATCATAATGTTCTAAGGATTGGCACTTGAAGGTCATTGGTCAATCTTGAGATATCCTTATGAACTATATGGAGAAATTCTTTTTTTAAAAAAAAGATTTTATTTATTTATCTGCCAGAGAGAGAAAGAGAGCACAAGCAGGGGGAGCGGCAGGCAGAGGGAGAGGGAGAAGAAAGCTCTTTGCTGAGCAGAGAGCCTGACGTGGGGCTTGATCCCAGGATTCTGGGATCATGACCTGAGCTGAAGGCAGACGCTTAACTGACTGAGCCACCCAGGCATCCCTAAATGGAGAAATTCTTAAAAAAATGGCTGAAAAACTGCAATTGGTAGATCCTTAGTTGATCAAATGACCTTAAACAAAGTTTCCAATCAGTTTATCACTGTCAATTAGAATTCTTGTTCTGTCTACAAAACTGTAAGGCATTTGAGAGCAGGACACATCTAATATACTAACATATGCCAGTTAGTAAATATTTAGTGGCTGCCAAGTGCTGTTCTAAGTGGTTTACATGTGTGAATTAAACTGGGTTAAACACAGTCAGCCTGGCTCCAGAGCCCACAGGCTTACCATCCTGTCTTGAGCCTCTGTCCCATTCGCTGCTAAATCCCCAGCAATTAGCCGGAGACTTTGTTGAAGGAATCCCTAACAGCTGTTTTTATCAGGTGACCGCCAAAACCAGTCACATAAACTTACCATGCATTCAAGCAAAGTACCCTGGACATGGAGCTGAAACCTGTCCTCTAGGAAAAGAGGAAGAAACTGATGAATGAGTGAAACATGCAGACAGGAAGATGCTGGGGGTAGCATGACGACACCAGGAGAGGAAGTAGCTCTCATTACTGCATGTTGGTGTTATTTCCCATGAGATTGATGTACCAATATTACCAGTATCTTACTAAAGTGTCAGAATTTGTTTTTGTAAAAATCAGAGAATCCATGTTCTTAAACCATTTCACTATGACATGTATAAACACTATCAAACATGTCTCTGGCTGCCCTTGGGCTCCTCTGATTTCAGCGCCAGTTTCCCAGGGGCCTTGGAGCTGCAAGCTCAGATGCGGCTGGGCCGTGGGACTCTGTCACCTTCCTGCCCTGCTCAGCTTCCCCAAGGGAGCTTTTAGAGGTACTGCCTCTGGGATGACCCTCTGCTAGGGCTGGCGGCTCTGAGTCACAACAGTTTTAATTTCCTTCCCTGACCCAGAAAGTGGCCTAGCCTAGGCCTGACTTCTGCTTGTCCCCAGGAGCCACCCACCTGCCTTAGAGGAGCCACCTGTCAGGCCCAGGCCCAGGCTTTTGTGTGCTCGTCGGCAGGGGAGAAGGAGTGTCAGAGGCAAAGGTGGGAGCTCTAGGAGTGGAAAGAAGGGTTGGAAAGATGAATGGTAGGAACTGGAGCCAAGGAAGGGAAAGGAAGAAGAATCAGAGAGTAAGCAAATGAGAGTAAATGGAACTGCCCATCTGCATCGGATATAATGGAATTACGGTAACGAAAGTACCCTATGTGGTAATTACAAATGACACGTTGTGAGAGAATGTATAGGGAACTTGCTACTAAGGGAAAAATTGGACCCACACCTAAAACTTGTTGTCACCTCTTAGGAAAGGAGATAAATTTTATTTTGTTACTGCAGAGGGCAGAAGAAATAGCCACAAAGAATATTTTAGAACGTGGTAAGAAAAAACTCCAAACAAATGCCCTTATTTGAAAATTATGAGCTGCTCGTGGGACAGCAAATTTTCTGTAACTTGAGGCATTTAAACAAAACTTAGATAACTGCTTTTCAGGAATCCTAGAGTGATAAGGGCCTCCTGAACTGCTTCTCAAATATCCACACTCCTTGCTCCAGCCAACAACTACGGTGAAGGCTACATCTTGAAATTCCCTGAAACAAGATAATGTTAAATTGAAGAACTAAAAACCTTAATGGGATAAATAAAATGCCGGAAAAACTAAGGTCAGGAAAGGGCATCTTAAAATACTACAAACATTTGCTAAAACTAAGACAATAAGAACTCCACACAAAGCAGTAATTTTTACATCATTTAAATAGTAATAATTTATCCTGACATGCAATTTTCACACCCTCCTTTGTGCTTAGGGTCTTGCTTTTATTCATTATCAAAGAAATGTCTGAAATCAATTTTGCTTTGTTGTAGAAACCATGTATCGTGAGAGGCATTTCCTTCTACCCCCTCTCCTCTAGTCTCTTCTTCCCTCCAAGAGATCAATCTCTTTCTCAGTTTATGAATCAGAGTTATTAACTTCTGTCTCCCACGTCCAACTCTACTCTATGGCTGCAGGATAACTTGCATGCTCCCGGCAGCATACTTGTGTTATCTTACTTAACACATCTGTTCTGGCCATAAATGGTGTATATTTCAAATCCCTGAGCACGGGTTATTCACCAGAGGATCCCAGAATGCAGCAGGGTTCACAGACGGCTCTACCAGCTCCTCTTGCCAGACTCTAGGCTTCTCCGCCCCGTGCCGCCCAAGAAGGAGGGGCTGACACCCAGGGTGTTTTCTCTCAGCCTCCTTGCTGTCTCTGAAAACTATTGCAAAACCCTCTACTCCTGCTTAGCCAGGTGTTCAATCCCCATTTTCTTCTCCCAAATCCCAGTTCCCCCCTTTTTCTAATTATCTCCCAAGGTGGGCAGTCAATATTTGCTCATTCTCTGAATGAAATTCTCTAGATTACTGAACAAGTATGGGAAAGTAAATTTGACTCTGCTAGAATCTTGCTTCAGGGAAATTCATGGTCAGAAAGACTTAATGTCTATGCTTTCCCAAGAAGACACATTTCAATTATGTTTTTCATTATGGTAAAAAAAAAAAGACCATTAACTCTGAATTGTAATTAACTCTTTAAAAACAAACTTTAGTATGAATTAAATAAAACAGTTATTTCTGAAAATTGATTAAGAATAAGTGACCAATAGGAAAAATATATATACTCAAGAGTCATACTCAAATTCAAAGGTTATATTTAATGGAGGTATAGAGGTAGGAGAGGGACAAGATCTTTTGAGGAAAACCAAGCTTTCTGTTTAGTCTCATGGGAAATTGCAATCAGAATTATGTAGCATTATTATTCAATAAATAAACTTTTAAATGATCTTAATGTCTTCTTTATTGCCAGAGTAAGGATGCGCAAACATCCAGGGGGGACAGAGAGACACATGGAGCAGAGAGAGGCCTCTAAGACAGGAGAGTTGAATGCTGGGCGGAGGCAGGGAGCCAACAAAGGACTAAGAATGGGGCACTGAGAATGAGGAAGAGATATACACCTAAGGAAACAAGACATGAGTCAATGAAAGGAAGGAGAGCATGGAGGAACAAGAAGATCAACATCTACCAGCTATAGGGATGCAAAAGAAAAACTCAGTTACTAGCTGTCCCCAATAATCCCTTAGGAAGGCTCACAAATTTGGTATTGTAGGGTTTTGGGGTTTTTTTTAAAAAAACATTTATGCATTTAGATGCAGCATTTCCTCCCCGGTTTACAACTGGACTAAACATGTCCTGACATCTAAAAAGAAGATGTTCAGGACAGTACTGGATTTCTCCTAGAATGGAGGACTAAGGTTCTAACAGATCTCATCTCAGTGTTAAAGGGCAGAAACCCCAGCTCCGATTGCCTCATCTTTCTCAGGCTTCTGCTTGTGTGAACCCCCAAATTCCCCCCTCTTTGTGTGGGTTTTGCCAAAGTAACAACCCTCAAATCTCTATGTTAGGAAACCTGGGTTTCCAAGGATCTGGCTCTGCTGAAGTAGTCTCAATTTTTCTTTTCAACTCCTGTCCCCAAGAGTCTCTGCCTCCTGGGACCCCCACTGCTGAATAAACAGAAAACAAAGTCCTAAAGCCCCCTCCAATTCTGAGTGATCTTCCAAAGCCCTCCTCCCCTCGGAAGCCTTGAGTTCAGCCTCCTCAGAGCCCCACTCTCTGGCTCTGAGGCGGCACAATAACTACCACCAAAGTCATCAGGTCCCTAATCTGCAGTCACAGTCCACATCACCCACTAGAATTTAATCCCAAGGTTTAGTCCCTCCCTTTAGGAAGTACTGTGTTTCTCTGCCCCTGAATGGACAGACTCCTCTGTAAAGTATTTAGATCTTTGTCCTCACTCCAGAATTCTCCTCAGATAAGCAGAAAATTGAATTTGTTAATTTGAACATAAGGGATAAGAAGGCCTAAGAAGGTATGACACAGAAAAGTTTTGAGACACAGCTGACCACCTTGGAAGGAGTGTTGGCTCGGGAAGTACAGTGCCCAATTCCTTCTCTGAACCTCTTGGGCCATGTGTGTGTTTTGGAAATCAAGAGTATTTTTTAGATTTTGGAATGGTGATATGGAGTTCATACTGTACTTTGCAGAATCCCCTTCTCAACTCCAGGGAAACAGGGGCAGCACTCTAAAGTAAACACAAAGTGGGCTGCTATGAACTGTACGAATGTGCACAGTAGGTTGGAGAAATAAAGTCTCTAAATAGCCTCTCATCAGTTCAGGCCCGGTCAAGAGATTTTTGCTGGAAAATAAGTAAAACCCAACCTGCCAACCAACCAACCAATCAACAACAACAACAAAAATCTCAGTTTCCAGGACATTTTGGATTTCAGAATTGTAGATAAGGTGTTGAGAAAATGAAAATGTATGGAGTCAGGAGAGGATCCCCCCCCCCAAAAAAAGTGAAGCAAGCAAGCAGGCAGAAAAAAACAAACTAGCAAAGGCATGTGTTGAATGAAGAAATTAATAACTGATGGATCATCATCCGTATCAGGGAGGAAAGCATAGCAATACAGAGGAGGGGCCCATAGCAGGGCTGTGGCACCACACCAGGGGCATGAGGACACAAGCAATGCAGTAGGGACACAGATGCAGGTGAGCCTGAGACCTAAGAAGAGCTGAAAGGGCCCTAAAGTGCTGGAAAGGCAGGGGAGATGGCAGCTGGGGAGGGCTCAAGATGACACTGTTGCTGGAATTCTCCCACCACTTCAACAACCAGGAACAAGAACACTGCAATCTCAGTGACAGGAGGTGCTGCAGTCTGCAGGCTTGTACCCAGCCCCTCCCATCCCTATGTTGAAACCTAACCCCAAGGTGATGGTATTAGGATGTGGGGTTATTGGGACCTAATGAAATCATGAGGGTGGAGTCTTCATGAGTGGGATTGGCGCCCTTATAAAAGCCACACGAGAAAGATCCCTGCCCTGTGATAAGACAGCCATCAGTGAGGAAATAGGTTCTCATCATACACCAAATCCACCTGGGCCTTGATCTTGGACTTCCAGCCTCTAGAGCTGTGAAAAATGAATTTCTGTTCTTTATAAACCACTCAGCTTCTGGGATTTTGTTATAGCAGCCCAAATGGATGAAAACAGGAAGGATTTCAGTTTCCAAGTTAGATTTCCTCATATGCTAGTAAACGTCTGTTTTTTCATCTGTAGAGAGAATTTATCTTGCTGTTGAGTTTTTCATATCCATCATTATTAATTTATCGTAAATGTATACAAAAGGCACTCTGGGATTTTTGTTTTTGTTTTTGTTTTTGCTTCACAGTAAATACTAAGTGCATCAGGCACTCTTTCTCTAGTCCTTACCCCAGAGCAATGTGATGAGAATCAGGGCTATTGTCCCATATGAGTAACTGGACACTCCATAGATGAGGGATGAGAAAAAAATGATTTTCCCCTGTTGATAAAGGGAAATAAATCTTAGGAACCTAGGGCTCTTTACAAGAGCCCTGAGAAATTCAGGGAAGTTTTATTTCCCCACACTCACTCACATGGTTTTAATGAGGATTAGATGAGAATTATGGAAGACATTAACACAAAGTCTGGCATTTTATTCTATATAATCTCCTAATTAATTTTGTAGTAAGTAAATATTTATGTAGCAGTGTGTAGTAAATATGTAGTTAGTAAATAGTAAAACAAATATTTTCTATCCTGCATAACAGGTATTCCCATGAATACCAAGACAATGATATAACATTTCTTGAGGTTACCTTGAAAACTTAGAAGAAGTTACACTGACCTTCTTCTAGATGTTATACTAGATTTCTTAAGAAATTATGTTCAAGTTTAATTAAATGAAGTGGACTAGAGATACTCTGTCTCTGCCTTAACATGTGGAAGCTGCCATGAAGTGCATTTCATTTGCTACATGAGATAAATCACAGGGGGGCCTCTGGTGACCTGAGTGTGGTTAATACAACTGCAAAATAGAAATTAAATCATTTCCATTAAGATCAATGTCAACTTTACATCTAGATAATTTGTTTTATTTTTAGGAATGGATCTAAGGAAAATATGCAACTCTAAGATAAATATTTAGGAAAAAATTTATAGAATGGCAGACACATAAAGCTCTTTTGCATAAATGTTTCTACTAATTAGTGTATACTTATCACATAACAGAATATTTAATTGGATCTCATAAAAATGTTGGAAGTGCTAATTACTTTGCCATTATATTGTTTTACATATTTTCAGTTTCTGATAAAAATATAATATCGTATAGAAAAACAGGTATTGTTAATTATTATTAATTCTATGTTAGGGTTATTAAAAACAAAAATCTTCTTTAGGAATTGCTGCTATTCACAGAATGTGAGCTATAAATGGGGCTTCTAAAAATGGATTGTTGTTTTTCTACTGTTTCTCTGGATGGTCCAAACATATGCCAGGGTACAGCCGTGAAGGATGGTGCAGTGGACTGAGTCAGGTCAATGAAGTCTAGTGCTATCTCTGTTTAAACTGTCCTATGACCTCAAGCCCCAGTTTCTCTAACACTAAGCCATATCACATACCTTCACTCCACATGTTGTAAGTTTATCCAAAGGGAAAGTAAGAGGAATCATACCTTACTTATCTTTGAAATCCCAATTGCTGGTGCAGAGTTGGTTCTCAATACATATTTGTTTAATGAATGAAAAAGGAGTAAGGGAAAGATAGAAGAAAGGAAGAAGGAAGGAAGAAAGGGAGGGAGAGAGGAAGGGGGGGCAAAAAAGGAAGGAAGGAAGGAAAGAAGAAAGGAAGTTTATTTGTGTGAGGAGGAGCCCTATGACAAAATGATGTAGGGAAACTTAATATGGTGGGACTTCTATGTCTCTCATGCTAGGGTCTATCTAGATCAGTCAGCTCACCACCTGTTTTTATAAACACAGCCACACCCATTCATTTTTGTATTGCTTATAACTGCTTTCATACTACAACAAGAGTTGAGTAACTGAAAAAGACATGCCACCAAATGTAAAATAGTCATCAAATGTCAAATATTTACTATATAGCCCTCTACACAGAAAAAGTTTGCCAACCAATATTAGTCTCAACATTACATGTAGCTCTGGCATGCCCTAGAGGATATGTTTCAGGTATTATAATAACAGAAGACTTCACCACTAACTTAGACATAAAGCATTAGGGTTATGAAGGACATTCCTCAGAAGGCAGCTGCAGAGTAGGACTTCTGAAACTGCTACTGACTTTTAAAAATCTGTTTCCTGGTAATGCTAAAAATACAAGTTTTTGACAGGAGTCAGGGCATGTCATACAGAACAGGACTATCATAATCATTGCTGTCAAACTATTAATGTTGATCCAAAACACATTTTTTCCACAAAGTTAGGGTGATCGTACATCCGTGTTTACTTAGAACAGTTCCAGCTCCAATTTCTGCCTATATTTCCAGGGTAATTACTAAAAGTTCCCCTTCTTACAATCAAAATGACCAGGTTTGGAGAATCTATTATATGTTCACACTTCATATAGTTGATCCTGAATTTATTGTGTTTGTTCTTGTCAAACCAAAGTTTCATCTTCTTTTGACTTTCTTCTTGCTGGGCCTCAGGGTATTTGATCCATCTTTGTGTATTCGTTGATTTTAATCATGTCCTTTTAAAAAAACAATCTAAAGCAGCACTAGCTAAAAAGAACCACAGCTTTTAAATTTTGACTGTGTTTTTGAAAGAATGTAGTCCCTAAGACCTACATTGGAATGCTCTCCATGTGTGACTTTCTCCTGAAGAAGATAAAAATCGAATTCTCTTGGAAATACTGTTTGACTACCAGGCTCAAATATTTCTTCCTCAGTTCCTATAAGGACATTGACCTTGTGGCATCACTGGAAAATCTTTAACTTCACTTGTGGCTATGTCTAAGAATCATCTCAAAATATTTTTTGAAGTCCTATCTGAGAATCAGTGATCATTAAGATGTTCAAAAGGTCTCCCCTGAAAACAGGAGCCTTAGCTATGTGAAGATATCTCATGTCTGGTACACTGTCTTTGCTAACCCCCAATGGGAAAGTGGTTGAAACCAGTAATCAGATGTGCTAGTCTGCTCTGTGCAGACTATTTTTTTTTTTTAAGATTTTATTTATTTATTTGACACAGAGCGAGAGAGAGCAAGCTCACAAGCAGGGGGGTGGGGGGAGCAGAGGGAGAGGGAGAAGCAGGCTCCCAGCCGAGCAGGGAGCCCGAAGCTGGGCTCGATCTCAGGACCCTGGGTACATGACCTGAGCAGAAGGCAGACGTTTAACCGACTGAGCCACCCAGGCGCCCCTCTGTGTAGACTATTTAAAAAGGAAACTGATGGCTATAGATATAGAGCATAACCTAAAGCCGACTTATATAAAAGGGGCGTTTCCCTGTCTAAACAGTTTTAAGCATTCAAGTGGCCATGAAAACTTTCCCTTGCCCCTAGACAATATTTTTGTGACTTTGGTATAGATCTTTACTGTCTAGTACAAAACACACTAGCCATGTAGCTATTTAATTTTTAATTAATTAAAATTAAAGTGAAAATGTAGTTCCTCAGTTGCACCAGCCACATTTTAGGTGCTCAATGACCACAGGAGGCTAGCAACTACAATATTAGCACAGGTGTAGAAGAACATTTCTATCACTGCAGAAAGTTCTATTTGTCAGTGATGGCTAGGTGAACAGAGAGAAAACATGATTCAGCTGGTAGATCTATAACAACACGTCATCTTTCTACTAATTAGCAAATGTTACACTGCAAAGTAGAATTATTGAATCACTGATATATCTGGGTTCACTTTATTTTTAAAGCAACTATTAAGTGATCGCCAATGTGCCAATTGCTGTAAGGAATTAAAGAAAGAAAAATGTTGCCCTTCAGGATAGCCGACCTGAAGAAGGGCCATGAACACGTGTGTTTGGGGCAGTGGCAGGAGTATGGACAGCTAAGCATAAGGAGAATGACTCAAGCACGTGTAGGACACCAGGGAGGATGAGCCATATCCAGTCATCTAGGCTGCTCAATGTCTCAGAAGAGGAAAATATTCATTTGTTCATTCATATATTCACAACAACCCTGGAGAAGGGCAGAGCAAATCTGTTTTATAGGATGTAGTCAGTATCTTGCCCAAGATTACATAAAGATAATCAAGTGATGGTGGCCAATATGAGAGCAAAATGCCCAATTGAGTGGCTTTTTTACTCTACAGCAATCTTACAGCCTTTGAGGTTTCAGAATTTGAGAACCGGGGCAAGAACTGTAAAAAGTAATAGAAAAATATTAGCTTTATGGAATAATTTTTCATTAAAGGGAGATGGTTTCAGTAAGGACACAACTTGAAGTTTCAATTCTCTTCTAAAATTTCCATTAAGTTTAAAGGTTTGAGGAAAAATATCATTTCTGGAAATGTTTATGATGCTTCTATAGGTAATGCAGTTATGAAAATGAGGTAGGTTTATGGACTACTGCCGTGTATATTCCAAAATAAGAAATTGAAAGGCTAACACTGTGCTGATTTCAGTCCTCCCCTAGCAAAGGAGATGCATTTAGAGGCAGCGTCATTTGGAGACTATCCTGCTCAGCATATGGCTGCATTGCCCTTCCAATCATAAAGGGCAGAGAAAGTTTAGCATCACTATGAACATTTCATAAGGCTCTTGAGGGAGTCGCCTTTTAAAGACCTCACTTAATCTGATAGAGAATGTGAGAGGAAAACACACTTTGTAAATGCCTATTTGTGGTAACAGAATTTCTTTTGAAGGGCATTAGGCTATTTCTGTCTTAAAGGTTAAAGTAATTTTAAAGCATAAATGTTAGAGAGCCAAGTACAGAAGCTGAATGATAGTTCATTATCCAAATATCTAGCAATGTAGTACAAACCCAAAATGACTTTCTTTACCATAAAAGACTCCTCAGTTGGCTTTCTGGTGAACATGCTGTAGTAACCGTTTCAAGGTTCTGGTTTGTAGCTTCAGGGTGTGTTTTCTTGTTTTTGTTTTTATTTTTATTTTTAGTGCCTTATCTTTTCCCTTCAGGCTGTGGTATTGTCACCCCGGTGTATAAAGCAAATAGAAAACAGTGGCCTTGGTAACAAAGAGACTAGAGATCTCTACAAAGAGGAGAAAAAGAAAACTAAAGACCTGCTCAACAGAAGAGAGGGAGATAATTAATATGCGTTATGCCCTCTAACCTCCCTGCCCCCCACCGCTTTACCACATTCCCTGCTCTTCTACTTCTCTCCCCTCCAGTCACGCCGACCTTCTTGCTGCTTCTTGCACATGACAAGCTCATTCCACTCCAGAATCTTCACACTTGTCCATCCCTCATCCTGAAGTTCCCTTTGGTCTTTCAAATTAAAATGCCCCTCTTCAGAGAGACCACCCCCTCACCACTGCACCCCTTTCTGCCCCTTTCGCCTACACTATTTTCCTTTGAAACACTTAGTATACCGGATTGTATTTGTGTTCTCTCTACCACTAGACGGTTAGCTGCATGAAGCTGGGGACACGCTCTGGTTCCTAGCTACATCCCAAGCAACAAGAACAGTACTCAGGGCCCATGGTAAGCACATTACAAATACTTACGGCATCACTCGATGGAATAATTTTTATTATATTCATTTTCTCAATGTGATGCTTTAAGTTAAATATTCTATCTTCCCTTCCTTGCATTATACAATGATAACTCAGAAATGCAAACTTAAGGGAGGGAGGCTGCATAGCTCTGTCTTTATCTATTTAATTCTGATTGATGGTGAGACCTCCAGTTGACCTTCTATGCCTAGGACTATGTAGAGATGGATTGAAGGGGCAATTTTTGGACTAAGAGGGAAGATTATTTGTGCACAATGATCCATTTGGAGATGAAAGTTAGCCTCTCTTTAATTGGGAGATTTAGCAACTACCTGGGCTTCTTCAGCAAGAGTAAAGGAATTATTTGAGAGGCTTAACTTTTTCATCCCTACAGGGCACTTTTATAAGGTAGGCACTAAGGAATCAGAGTCACAGATTCAAATGGCATCAAAACACAGTGACATGATTTCCCACAGATATGAGTTCTAGGGCCCCAGATTATGACGATTTCTGGTTATCTTTCCACTGCCCTCAGACTGTCAAGGATAAAGAAATCTGATTATCTTTTGAAACAGTGCCTTGTCTTTAAACGTATCCAAAGTCCTTAAGTGCTGCCTATTCCTGATTTGTTCTTCAGGAGCCTTTTTATTTTTAGGTTTACTTTTTGCAACTAAAAAGTTTAGTTCATTCCCTCAAGGAAATGTAATAGCCTTTTCCCTGGAAATGAAACCTAGAAACACTTGTCCTGAGTGATACACCTCCTATTTGGGGTTTGCACACAGATTTTGCTGGACATTTCCAGGGCATTGTTTGACATTCACAAGTAACATGTAAAATTGAGTATATGGTACCTTTGTCACACATTAAAGTGATATGAGCCATGCTTAAGCTAAGAGACACAAGGTTTTTGATTTCTCCCATAGCAAGAAATTAGATCCTGTAACATGTCCTTGGTAATTTCAAATCTTTGTGCAGACATTGGCGCCATATGCATAATATACCCCAGTGGTACCATTTCAAGGTTGCAGAGTCACATTTTGTAGACGAATCATTTATAATCACCACTGTTACTGCAGCATTGTCTGTCACACTTTGCTCTGCATGGGTGTTTCTATAACAAATTTTAAAGGTGCTAAGCAATTTTTTAAAAAAACACAAGTTAATGCTTAGTGTGTTTGAGATATTTCTTAAGGACTCTCACAAATGTCACCATGTACCTTGGAAAGGGAGTTGTATAAGAGAAAAGAGAATGCTAACCAAACTTCTTTAATGAGTTATATTAGTGATCATTTATCCAAACACTAGAACAATCCTGTGGGCGTTGTAGACATGTAAACATTATTGTACTTTTCCACCAGGAAAATTTACCTTTTAGATTATAAAGAATCCAATGAGGCAACAGGGCTCAGATGTCTCTATTTGTTTAGTCCTACTTGGTCACATTAGAAGACACATGAGGATTCGTTCACTCATTCATCCATTCATTCACATGAATTCATTTGTTCATTCATATTTTTCTTTATTTTTAAATTTGACCCTCTTTGTAACCCTGCAAAGTACATATTATACTAAAAATCAAATATCAAAGCAGTTAAAAGGGTAGGCTTTCAGAGTTTGAGTTTGACAGGCCTAAGTTAAAATCCCAGCTCTAGTGTGTTATTCCTTCTCTGCATCGAAGGATCAGGAAGTTTGTGCTCTCTGAGTGGCTGAGAAGTTTTTTTTACCTACTAGGACGGGGTTGGGGGAGGGACATGGGGGAACAGTTGTCCTCCTAAAATAGAGCGCAAGCTGCTGCCTGTGTCCGGCCATAACCCAGGAGTAACGTCAGAAACAGGTGAGAATGACCACTTTAACTCACCGGGCTCATCGCACTGAAGTAGGCAAGAACTCTGAAAAGAAGTTGGAAAGTGAGGAAGACACTAATCAAGACAGGAGCCCAGACCATGAAGACTCTGGTGACTCTAAGGATATTCACCTCACCCTTATGGAAGAAGTATTGCTCCTGGGACTAAAGATAAAGAGGGCTACACATCTTTCTGGAATGACTGCGTATCATCTGGCCTGCGAGGGGTATCCTGATAGAGCTGGCCATGCAGGGCTGCATCTATCCGGAACCCCCCACGATGCGTAAGAAGCAACTACTAGACAGAAAGTACTGCTAAAGTCAGATAGCCCAACAGGGGATGTGTTACTGGATGAAACTCTCAAACACATCAAAGCAACTGAACCCACAGAAACCATCCAGACATAGATAGAGCTACTCACAGGTGAGACCTGGAACCCCTTCAAATTACAGTACCAGCTGAGAAATGTAAGAGAGCGAATTGCAAAGAACCTAGTAGAAAAGGGTATTCTAACCACTGAGAAGCAGAATTTCCTCCTATTTGATATGACTACTCATCCAGTGACCAATACAACAGAGAAACAACGACTAGTCAAAAAATTTCAAGATAGTGTCCTAGAGCAGTGGGAAAATGACCCTCAGCATATGGACAAGCAAACATTAGCACTCCTGGTGCTAGCCCACTCCTCTGATGTGCTAGAGAATGTCTTATCCTCTCTGACTGATGACAAGTATGATGTGGCAATGAATCGAGCCAAGGATCTACTAGAACTGGACCCTGAAGTGGAGGGGACAAAGCACAGTGCCACGGAGATGATCTGGGCTGTGCTGGCAGCCTTCAATAAATCCTAAAGCCAGTGGGTGGGTTTCTCCTTTTCCCCTGCTGGCTGGTGACTGTCAGAGACATCACACTGAGTTTTGTGTGATGAGATGTTTTTCATCATTTTTTTCCTTCTCTTGAATCAGATTTGTGATTTGGGGAGAGCAGCTTCAGGGCTTCTCCATAAACTTTGGCCATTGTAAACAGACTTTATTTCTCCTTATTTTTCCACGACAGAGGTGAATAAACTAGGTGAACCCCCCCCAAAAAAATCCCAGCTCTACTACACCCCAGCTATGTGACACCCAAAGTCATTTAAGTTTTCTGTACCTCAGTTTTCTCATGTGTGGAATGGGAACAATGACAAAACCTCCTTATTAAGTTATTGTTTGGATTAAATGAGATCATTAATATCAGTATCTGATAAATAATTGTTCAACATTAGCCATTATTTCTATCATAGTCACATTACAGATAAGATGATAGATTTAGAGAGGTAATGTAATTCACCCAAAATTGCACTGCTAGCAAGTAATGACTGACTGCAGAGGTAATGTGCTTACATTTGCTTCATAGCTTAGAATGAGGAGGAGAACCGAGGATTAGTTCACTCATACAGGATGACTGGGAGGGTCACCTGTAATACTGAATGTGAAACCATGTTGGTGCCTAAGCATTGCTGTCACAGAAATTGAGCTCACCAAACCCATATCCTTTCCCTCCTAGGCTCACAGCTAGACTACAGTTGGTACCCTCTCTTGTATTAGGTATGCCATGTAACTGAATTCTGGTCAGTGGAATGTGGGCAGGAGTGTTGAGCATCAATGCCAGGTATGGCATGTAAAAATTTACCATGTGCAATATTTGTGATATTCTCTTTGCCTTCTGCTGGTTGGGAGGATGATCTCCAGGGCAACCTTTGGTCTATACATAGATAACTGGAATCTACAAGAAGCAAGGAACCTGAGTCCTTGAATCACTGCTACAGAAAAGGTCACCACCATTCAGGAGCCCCCATTTTGGAAGTCATCTGAAAGAGAAATAAACTTCTATTGCATTTGAAAACTAATATTTTGGGATTTTTTAAAAAAATATTTACTTATTTTTGAAAGAGAGAGAGAAAGAAGGGGAGGTTGGTGCAGAGAGACAGGCAGAGAGAGAATCTCAAGCAGATTCCCCACTGAGGATGGAGCCCAATGTGGGGCTTGATCTCACAACCCTGAGATCATGACCTGAGCTGAAACCAAGAGCTGGACACTCAACTGACTGAGTCACCCAGGCACCCCAGTATTTTGGGATTTAATTGCTAAAGCAGCTAGCATTACCTTCATTGGTACAATTGCCCAGCACCAACCTCTAGGGCTGAATAAGTAGGGTGTTACAACTGCCTGGGAAACATGAGATATCACTGTAACTTCTTTTACCCATATATTCAATAGTATATAACATAAACCTTTAGGGGGCATAAATGGGATACACATTTCTATCCTGTATTTTATAAATACTAGAAATATATCTTTAAACAATTACTCATAGGACTTTGGAGTCAGAAAGATTTTAAAAGTCACCTAATTCAACTCATCCTGAGTCTGTATTGTACTATAGTATCCCTATGTGGATTAAGTACTAACTCACTTTTAGACTGTTTCACTATGAAATAAAATCCATCATTCATTCTAGGCGGCATATAGCACAGAATGGAAGTTCAAGACTCATGCCCCATCCGTACCTAAAGGCACATATGTTTTGGCCCATCATCACTTCTGTTTTAAGTTAAATTTTAATTGATGCAGGCATTCTCCAATCTTCCATAGACCCCACCACTCCCTATTATCACCCCTTCTCCTCCATACATCTGTGTTATTTTTCTGGTCCCTGAAGCATTTGGGTTTGTGTGCCTTGCTTAGCCTTAAGATAAAAAGATTTACATTCAATCCTCAGCTCTACACTTTTCCTAGTTTTGTGACCCTTAGCAAGCTCCTTAATCTTTTTGAGTTTTCTCATTTATAAAATGGGTTTAAGAACTTTGGCCTCTCTTATAGATAGTAAGTAGTATGAGGAATACATGAAATAAGGTGCTATAGAGACTAAAATATCAGAATTATTACTGGAATAAATATTTTTATTTACATCTTCCATGTGAAAATCTTTGAAATATTTGAAGGAAATGATAATGTCATTCTTGTGGCTTCTCTTCTCCAGTCTAAATCTCCCCATCTCTTTCAATTATTCTTTAAATGGCATTATTTCAGTCGCCTTATGGTTGTACACCATGTACAATGTAAAGGGGGATGTAAAGGCTGAGTGTGGACTATGGTAGACAGAAAATGCCATGCTTAGTATGAAAACAGAAGCCAATATTCAGCTGATTGTTACCAGATGGCAATAATCAGTAGTCCAACATTTCAAATGAAGGAGGCAATCCGGATTTATATATAAAATTTCCCAATTTTTAAATGTTGGAAAATGAATTCATTTTTTATTTTTTATTTATTTATTTATTTATTTATTTATTTTTATTTGACAGAGAGAGACACAGTGAGAGAGGGAACACAAGCAGGGGGAGTGGGAGAGGGAGAAGCAGGCTTCCCTCCGAGCAGGGAGCCTGATGTGGGGCTCGATCCCAGGACCCTGGGATCATGACCTGAGCCGAAGGCAGACGCTTAACGACTGAGCCACCCAGGAGCCCCTGAATTCATTTTATAATATTGGCCTAGAGGCCTCTAGCTTATAAAACTTTATGTCAAATTTTTAGGCTTTGATTCATATATATTTTATTTATTTATTTATGATCTTATTTATTTATTTATTTATTTAACAGAGAGCAAGAGAGCACAAGCAGGGAGAGTGGCAGAGGGAGAGAGAGAGCAGGCTCCCCACTGAGCAGGGAGCCCGATGTGGGGCTCGATCCCAGGACCCTAGAATCATGACCTGAGCCAAAGGCAGATGCTTAACCAGCTGAGCCACACAGGCGCCCCTAAATAATTTTTTTTTAATTTTAATTAAAGTATTAGCACTGGCCTAGGGTCACTACCATGCTCCAGAGCACTACCAACCCATAAGTATACATTCCATCTGGCTAAGATTAAGCCATGCTATATCCTCACTATAACTTTAAATTTCTATAAATTATCTAAGAAAAAACAGTCATCTTTTTACTGGATTTTTTTTTCCAACAGCTTGACTAAACTTTAGGCAAGTTTCTTCGTGACTATATACCCCTGACGTCTCTTTTCTTAAGAGTTTTACATTAGAAAACTTGCAATTGTAATTTTTTCCTGTCTTTCCAAAACGTATATCTTTTTCTAGACTCTTTGTAGTTTTGCAATCTCAGAATGTCTTTCTCAAAGGCTTGGGAGCCATCCCTTTGAAATGTAAACATCAAGAAAGATTATGCCCCTACCTTCCAGTCTCTGTAGGAGGGTAAAAGCCTAACTTCCATAAGCACCAATATTCAAACACAGATGGTCTAACCACATAATCAACCTCCCCAGCATCCTCCCATACCCTTTCATAGCTCAACCCAATGCTTGAATTCTGCTTTTTATTTCAAGGGAGTTGAGTTCAAGCTCTCTCTCCATTGCAATAGTCTTGAATAAAGTCTTGTCTAACTCCATCTGTCACAGTTTTTCTCTGACATGAAAATATCATTAAATAAACAAATTGAGTTTAACCCTATATATAGCCACTATTAAATATGAACATTATTAAAAATAAGTTTTGGGAACATGAATGAAATATCCAAGTTTTCTATATTTTATTCTCCAAGAAACTACTTGGTCGTAGTCTTGCTAAGGGCTTATTTTCAATGATTAAGACACAATCTTTAATGATAAAAGGAAAACAGTTTTAAATAATGACTATTTCTGGTACAGAGTAGCTAATTTTAGCAATGCTAATTTTATCCTCAAGTCCTTTATTTTAGTTTTAACAAAGTATTTTTAAAGGCTGTCCTTTTGGTAGAGGTTTTTTGTTTTCTTACTAGCACAATATCTGTGGTGTGTTTTTTGGGTGATTATAATAGAAACAAAGCCTTTTTGGAAAATAATTTGGTACAATTTGAAATGTCAATATAAGTTTTTCCATAATAATATCATCGCCAACAATCAGAGTAATTTAGGAGATTTCAGGCTGAGGGATGGTTTTTTGATGACATTGCAGATAGATAAAAATACATGCTGTTCATATTGTTAAATGGCTTAGTAGTTTTTGGTAACCTATATATAAAAGTGATGGCGGTTGAACCAGTGTCACTGATTGTGATCATGGCAGCTATGGGGTTAAAATAGTGAAAGCATAGCAGTGCCAAAAATTGTAATTGGATTGTACATAACCTGTTCTTCATTTAGTTTCTGGAATGTCCTTGAATTAATTTTAAAATCAAATGCCTTTTCTAAACAACTGTATGGAGCTGAACTATAGACCTTGAAGTTTCACAAAATTTTTCCTTAAATAGAGCTATCACTAAACTTTAGTAAATAGAAATAAAATGACACATAGATAAGTATATCAATTTTTTTTTTACTTCTTGTTAACCATAGACTGTGGATATTATCAATTTTTCTGGACTCAATATTTAGCAATTTAGTACACAATTGAAACAAACTATTTTACAGATTTTCATAAACACTAGATTTCAAAAGTAAAATTTTTTGGAAATGTATCTTTTAATGATCTATATAAGGTTTTATTTTTATGTATCTCAGGACAAATATTGACAGAATGAAATGAGTTTCATCATCAATTCAATTCCTATTTTTCATTTTCATATATATAAAGATTAGGAAACTTTTCTAACATAAATAAATAGATGAAATGAAAGATGTTTTTATAGGAAAGAATTCAATTGTTTGAACATTTAAATATAGGTTAAAAATGACATTATGATCTGTTATTAAAAATAAATGACAACTCAATTTGATCTTTTGTCAATTTTGTTGAAATCAAAGAATTAGAAATGACTATCCTTGTAAAGAGATTTATACCTAATTATTAGTCATTCACGTTCTCAACACCTAACATTAACCATTTTAGAAAACTTTTTGGCCTGTAGACTTTACAGTGTGTGGAAATGCACCATGCTAAGATTGGAGATTGATAATGTATGCCTTTTTTCTTTGAGAGGGAATAAAGCAAGCAGATCAAATTTGGAAGATCTGGAATGGAAAATGATTCCCCTAAAAGGAAAAAGATTCCCCTAATGGAAAATGATTCCCCAAATTTGGAAGATTCTGGAATGGAAAATGATTCCCCATAAGCCCTACACCTCTTGGAAAATCTTCATATTCTTAGGGGTAACCCAAGAAAAAAAATAAAGAAAGCAGCTCCTAAAAAAGGAGATAACTCCTTGCTCCTGCCTCAAGAATCTCTTTAGCTGCCCAGCTGACTTAGAAGTCACGATTACTTATATTAAAAAAAAAAATGACCCCCAGCAGATTGTGACAATGATTTAAGTTGGAAAACCACAGAAATAAAGGGGAGACAATTTTGTTTAGGACCAGATGGTCACTGGGTTCCCATTGGTCTTATCAGTTTATTAGCTATGTGACCCTGGGCAAAATATTTAACTTCTCTGAGCCTCAGCCTTTTCATCTGTATAATAAGGGTAACAAGTAGGTACTGTTAGGAAGAGTAAATGATGTAATATATGTAAATCACTTAACACAGTATCTGATACATGCGAGGTATTCAATAAATAATGGCTCCAGTCATTGTCATCTTTGTTATGATCACCACCATTTTATTGGCTGGAGTTATTCCCTGGAAGTTGCCACTATATAGCCCCATAGTGTCATGGTAAACAAGTGGGTATTAGGGGTCAGATCCTTCTTCATTGTGCTTTACCATGGAGGTAATTATGGGGAAAATCAGACGGACTGCATGAGTATGAGAGAACTACATAGGAGGGAAAGCAACACTCTAGCAAACTTCAATACTTTCCTCTCAAAGGGAAAATTAGAAATAATGAGAAACCAAAAATTCAGATATAAAAAGCCTCAAATATTTAAATTCTTTAATCCACTAAACATATGGCAGACCATTATATAATTTCAGCAATTTGATCCCATTTAGGAGATTTAATGACCTTACTTTAAAAATCATATAAAAATTAAATTCAATAAAAATTAATGTATACTCATATCTACCTAACTTAATGAGAAAAATTAGGTTTAGCTATAAAGGTCTCCAAATTTGATTTAAGGTATATGTGCCTGTCACAGGAAAATGGAGAAGATGTAAAAAATCTTTTGGGTCTTGGGAAGAGGTAGGCACTTAAATTTAGAGACTAAATGAGAGCCAAGGGAAATCCATTACTTTAATCTCACCAAAAGTACGTTAATCAAATAATAGCAGCACAAGAAGGATTTAGATCTTTAAGTGCCAAAATACAGGATTAATTCATAAAACCACAGGATTATTCTGTTAACAATTTTGTGAAAATGATTTCCACTGGTGATCAAACAATAGCTAGGAAGAACTTTTTGAAGGGAAAAATAAAATTCATCTGTCATAGATATCATTTATTATTAATATAAGGATATTGAATATCCAGATGATAATGCAAAATAATCTCCTAAAATGTAAATTTCAATCAGATTAGAAATGTTTAATTGTCATTCAAGTAGAAACTAAATAGTCAGAGTTTTAGAAATTGCAGACTGACAGGGTAGTGATGACTTCAGAGGAGAACATGCTCATGACACAATTTATGAGTGGTTTCAGCTTGAAAGTCAAAATGGAAATCTCCAAAGCATTGATGTTTTACAATGGGGTAGTATATGAAAATGAGCAAACACAGCTTTTCAGCTAAAGTTTTAATATTCCAAAATATAAAGAATGGATGACTTTCAAATTTATTCTGTCATGATATAATCTGGAGTAATTTTATATGCTTTATTAGTTCATACTTCTGCTAGGTCCTTTAAGATATTTTTGTGATATATCTTCACTGAAGACTAACTTATTAAGCAAGAACCCTTAGTAAGTCTCTGAAAAGTTTCTCTAACTTTTATGATAGAAGAACTATATTAAAAATTGTTCAGTGAATTTAGTTGAAATAATAACATCGCTCGGCATCAGGAAAATCCAAATCAAAACCTCAATGAGCTACCACCTCACACCAGTCAGAATGGCTAAAATTAACAAGTCAGGAAACGACAGATGTTGGCAGGGATGCGGAGAAAGGGGAACCCTCCTACACTGCTGGTGGGAATGCAAGCTGGTGCAGCCACTCTGGAAAACAGTATGGAGGTTCCTCAAAAAGTTGAAAATAGAGCTACCATATGACCCAGCAATTGCACTACTGGGTATTTACTCCAAAGATACAAATGTAGGGATCTGAAGGGGTACGTGCACCCCGATGTTCATAGCAGCAATGTGCACAATAGCCAAACTTGCCAAGATGTCCATCGACAGATGAATGGATAAAGAAGATGTGGTATATATATATATATATATATATATATATATATATATATATATATATATATACACAATGGAATATTATGCAGCCATCAAAAGGAATAAAATCTTGCCATCTGCAATGACGTGGATGGAACTGGAGGGTATTATGCTGAACGAAATAAGTCAATCAGAGAAAGACATGTATCATATGATCTCACTGATATGAGGCATTCTTAATCTCAGGAAACAAACTGAGGGTTGCTGGAGTGGTGGTGGGGTGGAGGGATGGGGTGCCTGGGTGATAGACATTGGGGAGGGTATGTGCTATGGTGAGCATTGTGAATTGTTTAAGACTGATGAATCACAGACCTGTACCTCTGAAACAAATAATTCATTATATCTTAAAAAAAAAAAAAAAGAAGATAGCAGGAAGGGAAAAATGAAGGGGGTGGAATTGGAGGGGGAGATGAACCATGAGAGACTATGGACTCTCAGAAACAAACTGAGGGTTCTAGAGGGGAGGGGGGTGGGGGGATGGGTTAGCCTGGTGATGGGTATTAAAGAGGGCACGTTCTGCGTGGAGCACTGGGTGTTATACGCAAACAATGAATCATGGAACACTACATCAAAAACTAATGATGTAATGGATGGTGATTAACATAATAAAAAATAAAATATAAATTAAAAAATATTCCTAGGAAAATAACATCATATGGGTGATATGTACATTATAGTTTAATATAAGTATTAAAGTTGGCTCTGACACAAAATTTATGAAAGTGGGGTTTTTTTTGCTATTAAAAATATACAAAAAACAAATGCTCCTATCTTCTTTGGGCTTCAAACTATGGTAAATTTAGAATTGTAATAAAGAGGAGACTACAGACTGCCGTAAAGTCTGCTTAACATGGTGAGAGTGAAGCTGATGACTTGGCAGTCTCTGAAAAGAAATGGGATCTGACTAGGTGAAAAATAATGAGAAGTGGGAAAAGGCGTGGGGAAGGTGTGAGGATGGAAGTACAAGGGTTCACTGTGTAATACAAACAAGGAGAGAAAAGCTGCTTGTCTCTAAAAGTTCTTGTGAACCGATGTGCATTGAGATAAATTACCTTTGCAAGGATTTCTGAGATACTGAAGTGAAAGTGCAAAGAATGCTGTCCAACTACTGCTCACACTATTTTTCTAAAAATCAATAGACTCTAGAATGCATTCCCTCTCTGTTAGATTTCCTGTGATTTCTCTCCATTTATGTTAGAGTCACTGATTTAAATTTAATTTATATGAAGTTTGATGTTCAAATGAATTGTTATCATTTTCAAATAAGATAAAATTTAAAAATACCATTTGGTATCTGTTAATGGCAATTCAAAATGCATAAACTATTATTTAATATAATACTTACATTTTTCCACTGAAAACAATATAAAAGCACTAAATTCCTCCTTCTTCCTCCTGCCAAAAATCCAGAAAACTCTACATTCTAAAATTTTCTTTTAGTAAGTGCTATCTTTGATTCTCTTGTTAATGTTAGAAAAAAAAAGATGAATTAGGATAAGCAGCAAGAAAAATGACAATGGCCCATGCATAAATAAATATTCAATTAGTCCATCCTCTGAATACAGTCTCTCCACTATGTGTCCATTCTAAATTTAATAGGAACTGTGATAAGGAAAAACAGCAAATAAGAATCATTTAGCAATCCAAATTAAAAATATTAAATATCAGCCTCCACCTCTCTTTATCCCTGCTGACATCTCCCCCAGTGGTTTTAACCATTATCTAGTAGTTTCTGGTACATAATAAGCATTCATATGTAAGTCAAATGAATGACTATTTCATCTGATTTCACATAAAACCAGAATGTAGAATAGAATAGAACCAATAGAATAGAACCAAATACAAACTTAGGATGAATACATGCTAAATATGATTCCTCTGATTATCTGGGGAGATATAAACCATACATAAACATCTAGTAATTAATTTGAACATATTATATCTAAATGTATATTCTTATAATCAAGTGATATGTATTAAACAAGACATAAACAAGTAATATATATTACCGGCAAGATTCCAGAATGCTGTTCTGGATTGCAAAATTCCAGAAAGAGGCTCTAAAATGTTATGCCAGCATATTTACCCCTCCCACCTTTCTCCAAAGTCCACATGACATCCACAAATATATAAGAGTCTCAATTTTTCAACAGCAAAGAACCTTTCTTTGCACCAACCTTCCTACCAACTAGAATGAGAAATCTAAGCATTTTATTTTACTGAGCACTACCAAGGACTTGCAGGTCAAGATTCTCAACACAAGAAAATTCCAAAGAGATGTTATGACATCTGGCCCATTCTTTTCCTTTCTAATTCCTGTAGGTTTTCCTGAAATATTTTCTGAAAAACCTATTTAAATTATAACTACTGAGACAGAGTCAGAGTCATTTAGATATACAGTTAGAGACAGTGTGAGAGCATCAGTAACTCTCTTAACATTGTCTTGGTCTTTCTAGTCTGTGTTCATGACTAAGGCCTTGAAGTAGCCCCTTTGAGGAGGCAGAACGGAATGCCAATATTTCCTATATATTACAGGTTATCTTGCGGAATGTGTATGCAGCTTAGGGCACATAGGAAGCCTTTTAAGGAAGGCATTGTCAGGCCTATTGAATTTCATGTAGTTTCATCCAAAGCTTTTTATGATGTCTTCTGCCTTCATGAATAAAATCAGATATGCTGAGAGAAAACCAGGACTGCTTAGTGGTCACATGATCAATTAGGCTGCTTATTGAAAGAGGTAACTTTGAACCCTTTCATGATGGAATAGAAAAATAAATGACTTAACTCATCTCCCAACTTCATTCATCTCTCCAGAAGAGGCTTTCACCAAGTGCACTGCAGGAAGAGATTATATGGAGAAGAGAAAAGCAAGAGATAGTTGGAATCTAATATTTCCTAGGCCTCTCCACACTGTACAAAGAACTCAGGACTTCAAGCCAACACCAGAGAAGGCAGGGCAGTTCATGAGGCACTGTGCTCACGTGAGGTCTCCCAGCCATAAAGAGGAGTACGGTAATGAGCTTGATGAATTATGTACAAATTTCCTTAAGTCGTTTGTCTTTCTGTCTGAATTCAAACAATCTGAGACAGTACTAGACAATTTTAGTGACATATGGTCAATTGGCCTCCCTACTTATGGTTAAATAATAGTGTGTTCCTCCTAATTTCCTAGTTGCTGTGTGTGAGAGGCTTTCACATTTTTCACAGAAGCAATGGGCTGCATGCAGGCAGCATTCATAAATGTCTGATATTAGCATTTCCTAGGCACTCCCAGGTGCCATAAGATGCCCTAGTCTTGAAAATCCCAAAAAGTTCGGAAAATGACAAAGTTTATCCTTATTTCAAGATCTTTTGGGACCCTATCTCTATAAGCGTGAAGGCAAAGGGAACCCTCGCTTAACAGACATTACATGTAACTTACACAAAGAGTCTGTGGTACTTTTTCTCATGCTTCAGGGAGTTTTTCCTGGCTTCATTTCCCATTTTCTGTCAGAAATTGCTTCACAGTTTTTGGGTTTCACGCTGAAACTTTTATCTTGATTCTATCTCCCTACCTGACTTCTTGCTTTGATGGTTTGTCATACGCATTTCATTTTGCCTTTAGATGCTTGATCAAATCTTAATATTTTGGTTTATTTGCTTCAGAATTTTTCTACAGACTAAAGCATTATAGATAGTGCTAAAGTCCCCTCATGCACGCCTCCCTTGTGCCGATTCTTTCCTCCCAAGCAGTAGCTACTTTCTTGAATTTGATATTTATCATGCTATCCACGTTTCATATCAAAACTAAATTCAAATACATCCATAGACAGGTATATGACTTTGTTTTGCAGGCTGACTGGATTCATTGCCAGGCAATGTGTTTTTTAAATTCAGCATCATATTTGAGATTTATCCATATTAACTTATATAACTTTATTTTAATTGCTGTATTTGGTATTACCACACAACAATTTATTTGTCTATTTGTGTTTTTTAATTTATATTCAATTAGCTAACATATAGTACATCATTAGTCTCAGATGTAGTGTTCAACAATTTATCAGTTAAGTATAACACCCAGTGCTCATCACATCACATGCCCTCCTTAATGCCCAGCACCTAGTTACCCCATCCCCCCACCCACCTCCTCTCCAGCAACCCTCAGTTTGTTTCCTATAGTTAAGGGTCTCTCATGGTTTTTCTCTCTCTCTGATGATTTCCCATTCAGTTTTCCCTCCCTTCCCCTATGATCCTCTGTGCTGTTTCCTATATTCCACATCTGAGTGAAACCATATGATAATTGTCTTTCTCTGATTAACTTATTTCACTCAGCATAATACCCTCCAGTTCCATCCATGTCAATGCAAATGGTAAAAATTCATCCTTTCTGATGGCTAATATTCCATTGTGTATATATATATATATATATATATACCACATCTGCTTTAGCCTTTATATTATTATGTCTATTCTTCTGTTAATGTATATTTTAAAACATTTTGCTATTATGAAATAATGTGGCTATGAAAATTCTTGTAATAGGTTTCCTTGTACAGATGTGCAAGAATTATCTGCATTACATACCCACAAGTAGAACTGCTTGATGGATGGGCACACATTTTAATGCACATTTTCTTTTCTTATTGTTATCAAAATGCTCCATAGTGTACTTGTCCCAATTTACAAACACATAAGCACTAAAGAGGATTTCCATTTCTCCATGGTTTCTCCAAAAATTTGTTTTGTCAAACTTAAAGATTTTTGCTAATCTGTAACCTGAAAACTTGTGTGTGTGTGTGTGTGTGTGTGTGTGTGTGTGTGTATTTAATTGTACATCTATAATTCCTTGTGAAGTTTAGTTTTTTTTCTTTTGGATTCTCTCTTGTGTGAATGACCTGTTCTTATACTTTTCAAATTTTCCTAATGGATTGTTTTTCTTTTTTCTCTTATTGATTTTTAGAAGTCCTTTATAAATTCTGAGTACTAATCCTTTGACAGTTACATAGTAACAAATATCTTCTCATAGATCAAAGCTTTGTATTTTTTAAAAGTTTTTTGTGGCTTATATTTTATAATATAAATTTAAGGCAGTTAAATCTACTAACCTTTTTTCCCTATGTAGAATTTATAGTCTGTATCTTGTTTAAGAAGTTCTTTCTACCCAAAGGTCATAAAAATATGCTCTTATATTTTCTTCTAAAAATAGTAAATTTTTGCTTTTTACATTTAAATTATTAATTCACTAGAATGTATTTTTGTCCATAATGTGAGTTGAGATAAAAGTCTATTTTCATATAGATAACCAATTGTTGCACTGCATTATATTGAAACTGGTTTATTTTTTCCACATAATTTGTAATGCTACCTCTGCCACGTATCAATTTTGCCCCTTCCTTGCACACTGAGTTTTTATTAATGAACACATCTATTCCTATGTTCTGGGTTCCAGAAGTGTGTTTGTTCCTGCTTATAGCAGTACTGTAGTCTCTTAATTAACATAGTTTATAGTAAGTAAGGCTTGATATCTGATTGGACGGTTGTCCCCACATTGCTCTTCAACTGCACTATTTTGACTACTCTCTGTCTCTACTCATTTATACTAGTTTAAGGACCCACTTCTAAATTCCATACATAACGGTTGGGATTTTGATTAAAATATCATTTGCATTTAATAGGTTACTTTGGGAGAAAGTTATCATCTTTTACATGTTTCTCCATTTCTTTAAGCTTCCTGTCTGTTCTTCAGAAATCCTTGTAATATCTCTATGAAAGGGCTTGCATGATTTTTGTTAGGTTAATTTCTAGGTACTTTAGAGGTTTTGTTGACACGAGAATGGTATCATTTTCTACTACATTTTCTATTTGTTAATTACTTGGGTGGAGGAATGCTCTACCACCTTTACATAGTTAATCTTTGACCAATTGGTCTTGCTGAAACTTCCTGTCAAATCTTATGTATTTTCCCCAAATTCACTTGGGTTTTCAACATAATACTCTCACCATCTCAAAATAAGGAAAAGTTTCTATTCCTTTAAAATTCTTGTACCTTTAATTTTGTTTTCTAATCTTTTCATATTGGCTAGGATCTCTAGTACAATACTGAGCAGAAATTAAAACAGCTGACATCCTTGTCCTGTACCTCATTTAAAACAAAATAATACTAATACAATTTTGATAAAGAAGAACTAAGTAAAAGAATTGGAAGTGAGAACTCAGTAATAGACCCACACAAATATGCTGAACAGATTCTTGACAAAGGGTGCAAAACCAATTCAGTACAGGAATAATAGCTTTTTCAAAGAATAAACCTGGAGTAATTAAATATCCATAGGGACTTGACCCTTATACAAAATTAACTAAAAATGGTTTATGGACTTAAATGTAAAAAATGTAAACCTATAAAAAGTTTTAGGAAAAAAATACTAGAAAATCCTTGAAATGTAGGGCTAGGTGAAGAGTTCTTAGAGTTGTCACCAAATCACCATCCATAAAATGAAAATCCAACAAATTGAAACTCATTGAAATAAAATAAATTTTAAAATAATAAAATTACTTGATAAAAATGTTAGAACATTAATATATCCAGAAATAATAATATACTTTAGGTTTAAAGGGAGGGAATTAGAAGATTGCACACAGAAAATAATACATATGACCACATAAAAATTAAAATATTTTATCACAAACAAAATATAGATACAAAACTGCTCTCTTTTTAGGCTTGCAACTTTCAGTCATCTAAAAGGTCAACAATATTTTGGAAGAACATATAAATTTAAATGTATTTTTGCCATATTTGCATATCAGTTTTTTCTCCCTAGAGCTCTGAGGGTAGTTGGGTGGAGAGAGTACTTAAATCAATACATACCAAAGTGTAAAATAACTCTAAAACTTTAATTAGTATGTATCTTATTCACAGTTACCTAAAGTGAAGATTAAGTTATAAAGATGTATTACTGCATTTTATTTTCTTATTAAAATTATTGCTACTATATTTATAGTTCCTGTCAGTGGAATTCCCTTTCTTAATAAGACATATGCAATACTTTTGTAAAAAGAGCTCATTTAGATTTGAATCATTTCAACATTAATTTCAACACAGATGATAAAAATTTAACCTATGGCTCTGAGAGATTTCTCAAGCAGTTTTGAAATTTTCATGTCTATATATACACTCCTTCAGAAGAATATTCTCGTTGTCAATATGTCCACTTTTAAAATAAATCTTTTAAAAATAATTTAGCATTCATATAACAAGATTATGTAAGATGGAAAAACTACTTCTGATGTAGTAAAATGAGAACAGGCTGAAGATATGGTTTTTAGGGAAAGAGAAAGCAGAACTAGAAAAGGTAAGAGGACACACAAGTTGGATAATGGAAAAAATCAAAAAGACCGGCATCTGAGAAGCAGGATTTAAGAAAATACCAGGAAAATAACAGTAAAGGAAAGAAACTCAGAAATGATAGTGAAGAGTGAAAGAACTTGCTATGTAGTTGGCCTGACATCGATGCCACCTTGGAAAGCTAAAACATTTTTTTTCGGATATGTTTTAAATATATGTGTTGTATTAGCCAAAATTTTCTATAATCTCCAAGGCAGGGCTTGAGTATTGCTGCAAGCACTCCCAGAGTGGAGGAGATGTTGCTATGTGGAAGCCAGTGGATGGCAGCAAGGGTGGGAGGAAAGATACTAAGTGACAAGTTGTGCAAGAGAACCAGAGAATTACTGGACACAAACAGTATAGAAATACACTGTCAGAAGTAAAGATAACTCTAGTAAAGGAGAAGAAAACCAACTACCATTTTGATGAATTATTCTGAAGCTAGGTTTTAGGATATGCACAATGCTTCAGCAGGCAAATCTAGAATGAGGGAGGGTGAAGAAGTTACTCATATTGTTTGAGGAAAGATATATTGTTTCAAAGGAACAAATTATTATTCCTTATTCCTCATTTTATATGAATTCTGAAATGGACCCATATTATCAGGAATTGTTACCTGATACCATATTCTACCCTATATGTCGGATGCTAGATTCAAAGCCCTTTTTCAGAAAGTTTTGAAGACTTATTTAGGGACTGCATACATTCCAAGATCTCATAAACATAATATCAATTTACCTATAGTTGTGTGATCTGAAAGATTTTATTCTGGGTAGGGCTCGTTAAAAGAACATGGCATATAGATGGTCACCTAAGATGTAAGATCTGAAGGGCAATGGAAGCATCTCTGCTGTCAAGCACCTTCTTCACTCTGCGCTGTAACCTGAAATTCTACCATTGATGTTGCATGGCTTTGGACTATTGTTCATGGGAAACTAATAGTTTAGCCTAAAAGGATTTACCAGGCAATTTTCTAACAGTATAAAAGAAGAGAAATTAGGAGGTATGATAGCATTAGGTCATATAGCTGGGATTTGAAATGATGGAAAAGAGTTACTTTGTTTACCATTGCATATATAATACTCATTGGGAGTATATCTTCAATAAATATTGGCTGAATGCATAAAGTGGTAAAGGAGTGTATTTAGAAAATGGAATATTATATACTGGCTGAAAATGAATGGACCATGCAGTAACATGAATGAATCTTGGCAATATAATATTAAGGAGAAATAATAAGTATTCCAAATTGAGTATAGCATAATAACTTCTCATAAAATTAAGACAACTAGTACACACACACACACACACACACACACACACACACACACACACACACACACCCCTACCTCTATGACTCACTTTTTAGGAACAAATATATTTGCAGTAAGTTAAATAAAGGAAAGCAAGGGAATGTTGGATTCAGGATTCAGGTTCCAGGGGAGGCAGGTGGATGAATCAGAGGAGGTCACTCTATGAACTCTCTATTAAATCAAGGTTATTTCTAAGGTTCTAGACTCTATTTGGATACTGGTTTCAAGAGTGCTTGCTACAATATTACAAATAACTAATTAAATATCTAAACAGATGGAAATGCATGGATTAATGTTGTGTTACTAACCCAGAGAAGACTACTATACTAGAAGTCCAAAATAATTAAATAAATACATACATAGAAGGAAAGAGAAAGAACTCAAAGTTTAGACTGAGGCACACTGAAAACAAATTGCCCACATCACAGTCCTTGCCTCTGGCTCAGACAATGTGAAATAGCAGACAGCCAGTGAGGAATATGCCCCTCCGTGGTTTTAAATAGAGAGAAATATATAGTTCTTCCCACTTGTGGACTTGAGTGTTATCTACTAAAAAATACTGGAATGGAGTTGGCTGCATAACGAGCAAATCATCCATGGTCATAGAGTCTAATTAGAACTACGTAACTTACTGTTTCTCTTTTTGCCCTGGTTCTCCAGAAATGTGGATCCTAATGTGATGATCAATCACTGGGAATCTTTTTCATAGTTATTAAATCTTCTGCATTCTTTTCATGATTATAATTTTTATATTTTGTTAAACTACTTTACATTTTGTATATCGTAAATACTTTAAATTGGTTTTTAATGAAGTGGGCTATAAATGACAAAATAAAAATTACATGCCACAAATGGCTGAAGTCTTTATTTGGGAAACGGAAACAATTAACTGTATGGCTAGCAAAAACCACTTGTACTAGGGGAGAGATAATTTTCTTCTGCAACAATGTGTTAGCTATTTAACTTCAATAAATAAGTACACCTAGAAAATACTATTTAAACACTTGAGAAAGTAACATATTCAGCTGATACACTAAAAAAGATAACTGACCTCACCTTTTGGCTACATGTTTCAAAACTGTATGTTTTAATCTTATGATCAGCTTGAGGAAGCCTCTGTTCCTAGATACCATTGTAAAAATCATATGTGCTTCTGGCTTCAAGATTCTCTTCTGCTTTCTAAAATAATCCCTAAAATAACAAAGAAGTCAAAAAAGAAACAGATACACAAAGCTGATATTCAGTAAAACAAGAAGACATCAGAATCCCTAACCATAGGATGTGAGAGCCAATAGAATTATTGAGTGACTCAGTGAGCAGAAGGTCTGATTCAGTGTCTCTGGAAGGGGCTATTCATGATGTCTCAGAAAGACATGGACTTGAAGGTATCAGGCACCTGGGGAATTGTGTGTGTGTATGTGTGTGTGTGAAAGCCTGTGCATGCAACAGTTGGAATCCTTCTCTCCAATCTCCCTTTTTCTCTCCTATCACCAGAACAAGAAGGGCAACCACTAATCTTCAGTCCCTGCAGAAGTCAGAAGGCTGCCTTTGTAGAAACTGAAATAGAGCCAGGAAAGCTACACGATCTGTGAGGCCCAGTTCAAAATAAAAATGTGAAACTCCCTGTTCAAAAATTAAGAATTTCCAAGATGGCTTTGGTACAGAATTAAACAAAGTACAGAGCCCTTCTAAGTGCCCTGTGCAACCACACAGGTGGCACACCCATAAAGCTGTCTCTGCAAAAAGCCTCCAAACTCAGGAATACTAAGCAGAGAGGAGAGTAGGAGTGGAGTCATGGTACTAAGAATGAAATTACACTAATATCTATTTACTCAGTGGTGAGGTACCAAACCCATCACCCTTTTTTTAAAAAAATGTTTTATTTATTTATTCATGAGAATCAGAGAGAGAGAGAGAGAGAGAAGCAGAGGCAGGGGGAGAAGCAGGCTCCCTGCCTAGCAGGGAGCCCGATGCGGGGCTCAATCCCAGGACCCATCCCAGGACCCGGGGATCATGACCTGAGCCAAAGGCAGACACTTAACCATCTGAGCCACCCAGGCGCCCGAAACCCATCACCCTTAATGACAGCCTTATTGTCTTTCAGGTTATCCACTCCTTTGAGAAGTCTGAGGGATTCACCTGCAAAGGAACCAAACTAACCTAGAGGAAGATACTGGCATTTGGTAGTTCCCACGATAAAATCTATCTGGTAGCCATAATGCACAAACTGACAGACCACCTGGAAATAATCTCCATTCATTTGGAAACAAGCTTCACCTGTGTACACAGAGCTTCTGGATGTTTTTAGTGTTTCACTAAAAAAGAGTTACCAGGCATTTGAGGAAATAACAGTAATACAAAAAAAGAGCTATAAACAGAGAAAAAAGAACAGAGAAAAAGTGTAGGGGGCCAGACATTTCCCAAAGGGAAAATATTAATATTAAAAAAGTCACAATCATAATAGTGTCAGATAACCTTTTAAAAGCAATAGTGTTCCCTTCATATTTCCTCTTGTAACAGAGGAGGTGAAAACTGGATAACCTTATTTCTCAAAATATTTGCCAGAAGGTTCAAAGCCAATGAGGGGCAAATTCATGTTTCAGATTCAGAAAGCAGAAGAACAACTCAAGTTGTTATGGCTACTTTAGGATTGGAAAGCAAGCATGTGATTTCCAGCAGGCTACAGGTGTGTAGTTTGCCAGTAGAGTTCGAGCATTCTCTGATGAAAATTGCTTTGGTATTGCAGACATCGGTCATGGTTTTCTGATATCCTTATTTCCTGAAATCTAGGGGTGGCTGTTTCATAGCCTTTTCATAACTTTAGGTACCTATTTCTTTGAATTAAATACATTCCTACATGGAATAACTAGTAGAGTCTCAGTTTTCCTGACAGATCTCTGATAAAATAATAGGTATCAAGCACTGCTCTTTATTGTATTTTATGTTTGAAGTATATTTTATCTATTTTTAACCATAACTTTTTATATTATTCAAATATCAAACCATTAGAAAGATCTATAGATGACACATACAATGATATATTTTGTCTTCCCAAACTTCCTCTTCCCATCCCAATATGTAACAATTTTAAATATATTTTTATCCTTCTAATTGAAAGTTTTTCTAATTGAAAATATTAGCACCTTGAATAAAAAAACAGATTAAAGAAAAGAAGAGATATAATATTTATGGTATATGTTTGGAGATCACAAATCCATCTAATAGTAGGTCTATAAAGAGAAAACTAAGAAAATGGATGGGGTATTATACAAAAATACAAAAAAGAAAAAGTTTCCCAGAACTGAAAGATAAAGTTATGCATTCTAAAAGGTAAAAGGTTCACTGAATGCTTAGCACAAAGATTTTACCTGAAGGCATGTAAGAACACCAGAAATAAACATCAGGGAATCAGAGATGATCTCAAAAATTTCAGAAAGAAAAAACAAATCACACACACAAAACTAGGAATCATAATGGCATCAGACTTCTCAAAAGTAGTATTTGGAAACTAGAAGACAGTGGAATAATGCCTTCAATATTTTGAGTGAAATAGTTTTCATCCAAATTTTATACCCAGCCTAAGTATCAGTCAAATGTGAAGGTAGTATCAGGACATTTTATTGAAATCAAATTCTCAAAAATTTTGAGCTTCTCTGAACTCCTTAGGAATCCAGTGGAGGATATGATCTACCAAAATGAGAAATAAAACAAAAATAGAATAAAATACAGAATTTGGGAAACAACGGATCCAACACAGGCAAGTAGGCATTCCAATGGCATAGTTCTATAGTAGTGGACTTAGTAGGTAATTAAGAAAGATAGTAACATGAGGATAGAAAGAAAAAAAAAAAAACGGAAGTGACAGATTGTCTGCAGTTTGATGTGAGGACTATGCAAGAGATTTGAAGAAAAATAAGCAGATGGAAAATAAAGTTGTAGTTATTCTCTCAGAGACATAAAAATTACATAGAAAGGAAATAAACTCATAACGCACAAATTTGGACCAAAAATGAACCATAAAAGCGTAGTCCGATTAACAAAAACACCAAATATGGGTTTAACAACAACAGGAAAAGTCATATTAACAAGAACAGGAGAAAGGAAAGGAGATGGGGGGCAGGGTGAAGGACTGCTGGTTTCCATGATTGCTCTTTTGACAAAGGTTAATAAGAATTGAGGATGTGATCAAATAGAAACACACTCATAAATTATACATTTATTTACTTCTCTGAATAATTCAGAAGACTAGGAATGTTGACACAGCTGCAGATTCTAGGCTTTGAAGATCCACTTAGGGAGAATATCTCACAATTATGTCTGAGAAAGTGAGGGTCACATCACCACTCTCTAGAAACATGTCTCTTACCTAGTAGGACCATATTTTCTGTGTATCTTGCACTTAGGACTCTGGTTATGTATTACAACATTCCCTGGGCCTGAGATTTCTCTTCAATATTAGAGTTTCATAAAATAATGCAATGCATTTAGGCATGAATATATTCCTCATATGTTACCTTCAGATTCTGTGGGTTACTTCTTCCTATTACAAGCAAATTCCTAAATTAAATGCTACTTAGCTAGAATAAGGGTCATATACCCCAAATTTTCAAAGAGTCTCTAGGATTAAGATTTTAGACAAAAACAAAAACAAACAAAATATTTTAGACAATAATGATTCCATGAAGCTTTTTATCATTATTTCCTTTTAAAACCATGTACATTTATTACTTTGATCATTAAAAAAATGCTAATAAAATTATTTTAAAAATAAATAAATCCTGATATTTCAAAATTAAGCATAAAGATAAGATTCTTAATTACTTTCATGCTTGGGGTACATTGGAGCACAGTTTCAGATGGAAGATCAATACAATACTACTCTTTTGTCCAGATTTCTCACTAATAACTTGCAATACCTTTCAGCAGTCCCTTGACAAATGATTTGTACATGCTTCTCATTACTCTGCTAAGGCCCCCTTTTGGTCACAGAAAAAAAAAAAAAGAGAGAGATTTGAAGGAGACATGCATCTAAATCCAATCTGTACACGGAAAGTAAGTTAACTCTTTTCCATCTTTCTTCCTGCATCTAAATTTGTGATGGGACCCCAATTTACCAAAGAATAGAACCTGCTAAAAAGATCACTGCATTTATTCCTAGCCTCCTAAATAATACTTCATATGTATAATTCAGAAAATCAGATTTTCCATTTAATGTCCCCACAATATGGGAATAGTGGTTTGGAATTGAAATGTTCTCATTGCTTCCCTAAACAACAATTTGGTCAGAATTTAACTGGCTCAGTGGGAATTTTTCCATCACTCAGAAAGACCATAAATGAATCATCTGAGCTGTTTGCTTAGCTCTTTGCCCTGTCTCTTAGCTTGGGGATAATGAAGCTTGATAGTAACGTGCTAAAATCATTTCTCTCTAAGAAAGATTTTAAATCTTACCCTATAAACTATATTTGATGATTTTTAAAGAGTTTTTAAAAATTTTGCATTGAACCAGCTAGGTCCTTAATTTTTCTTGTGATTTCTCTCTGACATTTAAAATGTTTTTCCTCCTTATGGCTTTAAGTAAATTTTTCTTAAGAAGCTGTGAACAGTTTGATGTGATTAAAGGATCTATCAAGACCATGGCTTCCAAGCTAGTTTAAATATTGGTGTTGTCTTAATAAATGACTAAATATTAGCTCATTTAAGTTACCTGTTCATCCCAAGTAAAATAGAAAACTTCTGAAATTTTTCCAATATTTTTTCATTTTCTTTATGCAGTCACAAACTGTTTAAGATCACTTTTCATTTATCCCAGAGTAACATAACTTTACATTCCCCCGAAGTGATTCTTTTCAATAAACACCATTTTCCTTCCTTGTTTTTAAATGCAAACATAAAGCAGCCTAACATTTGTCAAAGCTCCCATACCAGACAGGGGACTACAGCAAGTCATCTGGTTTATTCTCCAATTTTCAGGCAAGTACATACTGCTGATTATATTATCAAATGCAGCCAGCTGTAGTTTGAGATAGCCTATTAGTGAGAGAGGTTGATAAGGCCAATCAACAAATAAACAGGTAAAAATCTTCTCATTCCATTTGATGTGATTCTGACAAATGAGAGGAAAGTGACCCTATCAGCATTAAGAACAATAAGGTAGAAAACCACTCACAGGAAAATCAGTGAGGCAAAATTAGATCATGGTCAAATTGCCTCCCTCTTTTAATACACCTTTCACTCTGAAACCACCTGTCCTGGAATGCCTACATTCTGCATCAGGCTAATGTACTTATTGCTGTATTGTTTTGACTTGCCCAGATCAGTGTGCCATCAGATGCTGAATGACCACCTTTAGATTATAGGAATCTGGAGCAGTGATGAATTTTAATAGAGGTCTGCCAAGCAGTTGCCTTAGTCCTTAGAGCAATAGCTGGTGTTCTCTTGTTATTCAGAATTTGTATAGAAGCATTTATGCCTAAAGCCTGCAGTGGAGGTGTACAGATGAGCAACTCTTCACAGAATTATCATAAGCAAATCTGGATGGCTTTTTCATTTTCTGGAAAATTGTGTACACAGCAAAATTTTTACAAGGATATCTGCTTTTAAATTGTAGTTAGGGAAGCAACACATCTTAAGTCAAATATCCAGGAGAAGAAGGCAGGTATGATTATGTCAGGAGGGATAGGGACCATCACTAGGAAGCTAGACAAAAGTCTATAAAGTTTAGGACAGAGCTGATCAGTAATAAGCAGAAATATATAAAGTTCCCAGAATGTAAGGGATAATGGTTATTCTTCTAGAGTCATGCTGTGGCTCTGAGGTGGTATGTATTCTGAGATTTATAGACGCTTGAGCAGATTTTGATCATTGGTCAAATGGTCAACAGTTGACCATTTATGAGCACCTAGACTACAAAAAGCAAGATACTAAACACCAACAGATGATATAAGCATAGCTACATGAATTAGAGTAGAAATGATGAGAATCACATTTGTGGGATTAGATGTGCATGAACCTTTGGGGCACCTGGGTGGCTCAGTCGGTTAAGCATCTGCCTTCAGCTCAGGGTCCTGGGATCAAACTCCTCATTGGGCTCCCTGCTCCATGGGGGTCTGCTTCACCCTCTCCCTCTGTCCCTCCCCCTGCTTGTGCTCGTACTCTCTCTCTCAAATAAATAAATAAAATCTTTAAAAAGTGCATAAACCTTCAACATAACAATGTGTGTGAGAACAGGCAGTTGGTCCAGGACAGTAGTGATTTATAACTATAGCATCGCCCCTTATGAACCAATAGCTCTCTTCTGTTGTTGATTTCTGCTGTGCTGTCAAGATTCAACCAGGTCTGTCATGCTTGGATAGCCCTCTGGCTTGAGCTTCCCTCTTTCCTTCAAAGTCCTCCACTTGGCTTGGTTATGGTGAGCCAGTTTGATAAGGCAGCATTTCCTAAGTTCACTAGATCATAATAATCACTTGTTAAATGCAGATTTCCAGGATCAATTCCTAAGAATACTGAATCAATAGGGCAGAAACTGTATTTAAAAAAAAAAAGAAAAACTCTCTTTGTTGACTCCCATGCTCAGACCAAGGTGGGAAATATTATGATAACTGGAAAGAATAGGTTTATCCCATTCCAGATAAATATGTTTATTTCAAGGAATGAATATTTTAAGTAATACTTCAGCTCCCCGAAGTGTCAATCATTAGTCATTGTATGGAACACTCCGTATTTTCTAGGTTTTATAATGTGCTCATTGGAGATGTGTCTGTGAAAAAGCCACAGCACAGTCCTTGACCTCAGGGAGCTTGTGAGATATATCAATGATTACATGTAGCTTTATTATTATTTATAAACTAAATAATAAAATGTATAGGCTGACACAAGCTTACTTCAAACATATTCTACGCAATGTTTCTATTGGCAATATGATCATGTCTGTTCAATTAGATAATGTTGATGAACAGAGACTGCTCAAGGTGAGACAGAGCAGAATTTATCTATCCAAGACAAGAATGCTAGAGAGTACAGGATCCCATGGCTATGCTGCAAGACTTCACTGGAGACACAGCTGAAGCTCACTTAGCAGTTCAGAACAGGTTGCATATAGCTATAATACAAAGTGAAAACCAAGATTGACAGGTAATAGATTTCATAACTGGTCAATTTTTCTTCCTTTTACATTACTCAAAGAATTTATTTTGATCTACCAAATCTTTGTTTATTAAGCTCATTATATAACTAACACGTGTTCATTAAATGACTTTTCCTATTCATTGGATGACTTATTTCTGTGCTAACTGTAAATTTTATATATCTATCGAGCCACATCTTTCTTCACCTTAAATCCCAGTACAGTGGAAATCATACACAGTTGCCAGGTTCTTCCTGCTTTTTCTGGGAGTAGACAAAAGAAGTCTGAGTCTCTTGAAAGACCCAAGGGTATTGTGTAGATATACACAAGCTAGGAAGAGATTATGTCCTCCTCTCCCTTTATTTTCCTTTATCTGTTTGATGAATATTGAAGTTTTCCTTCCTCACGATTAAATCAAAGATGCCAGAAAAAATAATGTATGTTCTTAGGCAGACAGAAAATTAAGGGATGCCTGAGTGCTGCAGTTGGTTAAGTGTCTGACTCTTGGTTTTGGCTCAGGTTGTGATCTCTGGGTT